>NW_027113851.1:20505-26083 GCF_000696795.3 Halyomorpha halys | reverse complement strand
TGGGATACAATGGAAGGATCATTATTCACTGACAATAGGCATGTGTCATCGGCACACGTGGTGAGAATGGTGTTAGGATGGATTGCGATGTCAGCTGTAAAAACTGTATAAAGGATTGGACCAAGGATACTACCCTGAGGTATACCAATAGACTGAGGAAACAGGGATGAATAAGCACTGAATTTCAGGGTTAAATTTAAAAATTACGCAAATAGATCTTATTAGTAATAAGAAACAGAAGACTACTTAAAGTGACATCACCTTTTGATGTATTATGATTTTTTATAATTTACATAGATTATTGGTAACTAGGAGTACATTAAATATCAATTAAATAACAGAATAATTTGTTATTTGTTCCGGGTAACCTAAGTTATCCGAAAGTTTGAATTGGTGGGGCTGCCATATGGAGGCATTAGTAGCCCTCCATGTGGCCAAAAGCCAAAACTCACCTCTTCAAGCACTCTCTGTGGTGAAAAAAAGCAACCAGAGAGAGGCATCTTTTCTTCTGCCTGAAGCAATTTTTTTGTGTTCACTCCAAAAACTACCATAAGTGAGTAAAAATCCAGGAACTGTTTCTAAAAGCAGAGGGGAGAGAGAAGGGAGGGAAGCATGGAGTAAGTCCATCTAGTTTAATATAGTTAACATCTACATCATCATCAACCACCTCATATATATCTACAGTTTTCCATAGCCGTGTTATTCTAAATTAATTAACCCTTTTAACCGTAAATGTTTTATTTCGGCCACCTGTAACTTAGAGAGTAGAATTTTATTTTCATTGAATTATGTTTTATTTTTTAATTATACAATCCACTAAAATCCAACCAGCCAACCAAAAGTGAATGCGTGCTTGGCATTCAGTTGAGAGCATGCTTCATACAGTTATGAGTTATAAAAAAACAATGATATAAACATATATATAATATGATGACATGAAACGTCTCTAATAAGACAAGTGGAAGAAATTGGCTAGCAAGTAAATAAAGATAAAACAAATCCAAAATGGAAAAAAAAAAACTATAGTTGGAACTAATAGCTAAAATAGTCATGGATACGACTCTCATTCATAAATGAACAATTGATAAATAAATATCGTATCCATGACAATCTTAGCTATTAGTTTCATATATAGCTAATTTTAGGACCGCGGGTAGCTCCAGTGTAAGGAGCGTGGCTACTAACTCCAAGGACCCGAGTTTGAATCCGGCTGGGCAGAAAATTGTTTTCTGTTACACTGTATTCGTGCGTCAACTCTTGAGGGTTCTTGGATCCCTCTTGGGGTCCACCCAGTCTCTTACATTGGGTAAAAATCTGGCGGTCAAGCGTGATTCTGACCAAATCACCTCCTTGCACAACCGTTGGTCTAGTAACAGTACTTCTTTACAAAGTACAGAACCCCTGATCCTTCATGGGTTGTAGCGATACAGATTTTAATTTTTTTTTTATAGCTAATTTTGCCGAACTCATTACTGTTTCGATAATTTGTCTGAGTATCATATTAACAGTTTATTATTTAACTTACAATTGATTTTTGTCTGCATACTTCTTTTTGTTTCAACTCATTACCTCCCGCACAGTTTTCTAATTGGAGTATTTTGTCACTGCAGTTGTCCTTCTTAATTGTGGCACATATTTATTCTTGATCCTGCTGCAAACCAGATCTTTGAGAATTTAAAAATAAATATAACCTCAGCTATTGCAAATATGGTTCCAATAATTAAAATTTCATAAAACAGGAAAATTTGTAGAATTTTTTTAAATATAGTAGGATAACTACGAAATTTAAAGTATTACTAATTAGTGAAATAATAAAACTGAAAGTTTTTTTTTTTTAAGAAAGAACACTTAAATTTATGATGAGAATTTAAATTTAAGATCTGAATTGTATAAGGGACGACAGGATTAGACTAAAGAAGTTGGCTTAATAATCATTTTCACAGATTTTGTTTTAATCAATGTTATATAAAAACTTTTTAGTGATCACCGTGTAATATTTTATTTTTATACACTGAAAGAGTTGAATTGAAAAGTCCAAACAGTTAGTAAATAAAGGAAAGCTGAATATAACGTATAATTAAAAGGATCAAATCGATGTTGGACTTATAAGAAGCTGGACAAGAAGTTGAATATTTGGACAGCGGAAATTTAATAAGGAATGTGAATTCTGTGGTGCTTTGACATTCGAAGGGGAAATATCTAGATCGAAAAATAAGTGCTTCCCCTCAGGTAAAATCAAACTATAGCCTCCAACTCTATTTGTTCAAACTATGAACCCTATTATATGTAAAAGTATTTCTATAATATAAGGGCTCAATTCGGAACGTTGTGTGTTCGATTCCTACCTGGGGCAATTAACATTAACACCTTAGTTAGTACGCGGGGGCAACTGAGGTAGCCGGCAGGGGTTACAAAATGGACCACTAAACCACTCGCCGGACTTGTTCTCCCACCAAATACCAGTACCAGTACCAGTACCAGTATCTCTATTATATAAGTTTCTAGTGATCATCGTGTAATATTTTATTTTAGACATAAGATGGAATAATAAAAATTGGTCGTAAAACATTTAGCTTAACTGATGAACGTGATATGTATTCACATTTTAACAATTCTCATTATTACTAAGGTTTTTCTCAATATGTTCCGAAACCTGATCAAGGTGGGATATTTTTCAAGGTACCTTTCATAGTGGCCCTGTGTACACTCCTGTGTTTATTTGTTTTACTGGGGTCCCGTATCAGAGTTTAACACATTAGTATACTACAGTTTTTGCTGAAGGATCAGACGCCAATTAAGCAGGTACAAACCCTTTCTAGACATGTCAAACTTTCCCACCCCCTCTCGAGTCTAGAAGTGACGAACACCTAAGGGGCGTTCTGTGGTCAATGAGGAATTAGATTAAAAAAAAGGTAACGCCTCGTAGGAAAGGTGGAAGAAAAGAGGTAGGACAAATAGACCAGGAAAAAAGGGCATTAAAGACGAAGAGAGGAAAAGATGCACTTTGACCAGACGAAGTTCCAAGAAGGGGCTAATGAAACCTGGAACGCCATCCTTATGACAACTCAACACCAATGGCGGAAACGACGTACTACGGAAACGCACACCACCCAAATCATCAACTATATGTACATATCAAGTAATAAGTTATAATGTAGTAATCATATTTTATGACAAATCATTTGTTTGGATCATTTCAATCATTTTAATAACATCATCTATCAATCATTGTAAATAAACACTTTGTTCCTTTATGTATTTTATATATTATATTATATTACACAAGACCACTCCTTATTATATTATATAATTAATGGTAACAATATTTTATAAATTTAAAGGTATTTAATTGGTAAACTGGTAAATACACAAAAATCCTTTGGAAAAGAATCCAATTATGATACCAGTTTTGAAGGACTCAATAAAATTTATTGACTTATTTTTGGATGATTGCCATAAACGATTATCCTGGCATCCCGGCTAAATTCCGAGACTATATACTCAAACACATTCAAACAAAAAAAAAAATTGAAAAAACAGACATTATTAATGAAGAGAATAGTTGAAAACCTACATCCTAAAAAGACGTAAAACTTTCGAATGAGGCAGTGAGTTGAAAAATTAAATACTGAATTAGAAAAACTTCGAAAGTTGTAAAATACGGGTTGGTTCGCCGTTCGGCGAAAAGGCAGAGATGGGCGAAAATTAGTTATGGTTGAAACTACTAGCTAAAGTTGCAATGGGAACGACCCAGATTCATGAATGAACCATTGATAAATAAATATCGTATCCATGGCAATATTAGCTATTAAATTCATAGCATAACAGGAGGGTCCTCTCTAGTTTCAATTGTTTAGAACCTGATTTAAAGTTGAAAACTGGGAGATAGTCTCACTATTTACAAATTTTATTTTCACTAAATTATTTAAGAACATACTTTCTCTCTCCCTTCTGAGATGTTAATACAGCCCAGATATCCTTTCGTTGCTCTACTGGCATATCCTTGATATATTTCCCAAGATTGTCTCCTTTGATGTAATGGAGAACGGATACACACAGCCAGGCCATCAATCAAGCGGTACCTATTTATCATTTCAATTTGTGTCCTTATTGACAGCCATCTTCCAATCACCTAATCACCTCGTCAGCACCACATTACTGCCAAACCATACAATAATATTTTTTAAATAAATAATTTAATTTTTATCTATTTTAGTCTCAATACAATTAATTCTTCTTACAAGTCCGACGTTTCGGCCAATTCGACCACCCTCAGGGACAATCTTAATACAATTTTGGAACTAAATGATTTAAAAAACTCAACTTCATGCAGGCTATTCTGCCCAGGTCAAAACAACAATTTCTAATTAGTCAATTTTCACCTTAAAAACAAAAACTTTCTTTTTTATTTATTGATATTTACAACTGTATAAAAAATACAAGTAAATTTGATCATAATGATATAATGATAATGATATGATACAGCATGTAGAGAAACTACCCAGTAGTAGAACTCTAAAAACATTTTACAATATAAGGTCACGAGGCCATCTTCTTTTCAGGCGCCTCGGAGGATTGCCAGGTATGGAAGAGGAAGCAATATTAGAAACTAGTGGGTTTAAGTGGTTAGGGAGTTTATAATGGAAGGAATGATATCGTGTTCGGGCTAGATCGGTTACATAAGGAAAATTTAGGTCTTTATGGGTGGTTTTATTAGTAACAAAATAAGGAGCATTGAGGATTTTGGATTTTAAGGATTGGATACGAGAGGAATTCGAAAAAAAATAAATAAAACTCATTTATCACAGTCACTACTTATTAAAACTTTATCACTCTGACCTGGGCAGAATAGCCTGCATAAGCTTGAGTTTTTTATCCCTGATGGCCGGATTGGCCGAAACGTCGGACTTGTAAGAAAAATAAATTGTGTTGATGAATGAAATGGATAAAAATTAAATTATTTTAATTATATAATTTCAATTTCTTGAGACAAGGTAATTATTTATTAAATAAATCAAAAATTTGTATCCTTTTTTTGTCTCAACACTCTTTATTTTTCACCAGTTCAACGTTTCGGCCATATTAGCCATCCTCAAGGACATCTTCAATTATAATTTCTTCCTCACATTAATTTAAAAGTTACTTTTGCAGGCTATTCTTCCCAGGTCATTTCCTTTAGCCCATTCAACCATAACCCAGTTATATGGTAGTGAAATTGTTGTGGATAATCTTATATAAGAATAATTAAATATTAATGATTTTAAATTTTAAAAAATAGGTTTTTAACTTATAATAAAGGAAATGACCTGGACAGAATAGCCTGCAAAAGTAACTTTTAAATTAATGTGAGGAAGAAATTATAATTTAAGATGTCCTTGAGGATGGCTAAAATGACCGAAACGTTGAACTGGTGAAAAATAAAGAGTGTTGAGACAAAACAGGATACAAAGTTTTAAGATTATAATGGTTTATTTACAAATGGTTTTTGAGATATAGATTTTTCAAAATAAATTCACTAACTACTAAACCCTGAGGTACGCCTTTAAAAGAGGGATTATTGGGAATACGAACCTACTGG
>NW_027113851.1:18148-20455 GCF_000696795.3 Halyomorpha halys | reverse complement strand
CGGGCTAGATCGGTTACATAAGGAACATTTAGGTCTTTATGGATGGTTTTATTAGTAACAAAATAAGGAGCATTGAGGATTTTGGATTGTAAGGATTGGATACGAGAGGAATTCGAAAAAAAAACAACTAAAATTCATTTATCACAGTCACTATTTATTAAAACTTTATCACTCTAACCTGGGCAGAATAGCAAAAATTGTTGTTTATTATGTGAATATATGTATTGTATATATGTCCGATCATGGATTCATTGGTATGCTGTGTATAGTAGCAACCCAATGTGTTTGTATTGTAGCATGGCTGAATAAAGCATTTTTCTCTCTACTATTATTCAAATTGATTGAACATTGTTTAATATGCCATCGAATATGACGATGGCAACACGCTTTTTGAAGCAATTTGTTTTAAGTGGTTAAACTTGGACACTCCGCGGCCAAAGCTGCAAGAAACATTACCTCGGTGTTTGGGGAAGGATGTTGTGAAGAGCGGACCATTTAGTACAAGAGCCGGGAAGAAAAAAAGGCAGTTATCTCACCCCAATTTTTGATTACTGTAATGAAAACTATGTACAGTTTATATCAAAATTAATGAGTCTGCCAAGTATAGGTAGGGGAAATAAAAAATGACGGAATAAAAAACACTAATTTTTCATTCTTAACTCTACCAACAACACTAGAAAGTCTAAGAGCACATTATTTAAAGAAGAGTAAATTTGCTGAAATATTATCCTTAAAAGAGCTATATACGTCCAATAGTCCTCGAGGTATACCTTTTTAAAAAGCAACATTTCTTTAAAATCTACTGAAAGATTAGTAGTTAGTTAATTTATTTCGAGAATTCAATATCTCAGGAACTATGAGACGTACAGATGTCTATTAGCACTCAAATTAAAGCCAGTTTAATGTACTATAAGGAAGTTTATAACCTTTACCTTCGTAGGAATATTACTTTCCATGATATATGCTAAAATAAATTGATTTATAGGTGTTCGGACAATAAGTTTGATTTATGAAAAACTACATTTCAGAAACCATTTGGCGTACAGATGTCTGCCAGCGCTCAAATTAAAGATATTTACATTTACTATATAATGGTTAATAATGTTTATCTTTGTAGAACTAGTAGTATTTATGATATTTGACAAAATAAACTCACAAAATGTCAATTTGTAGTTGCTCGTTTAAAATGTTGGATTTTTGAATAAATATATCTCTCGATCCATAAGACGCACATATGTATGCCAACACTCAAAATAAAGGAAATTTAACTTTCTATAAAGTAGTTTACGACACTTATCTTCGTAGGGGTAGTATTTTTTATGATATTCCCATATGAATATACATTTGGCAAATAAAAATTTTTTCCGAACAACTATAAATCAATTTATAGCAAATTTCATGTAAACTATTACTACTAGGAAGATAAACATCATAAACTACTTTATAGCTCATTAAACTAGCTTTAATTTGAGTGCTAATATACATCTGTACGTCAAATGGTTTTTGAGATATAGATTTTTCAAAATAAATTCACTACTAAACCCTGAAGTACGCCTTTAAAAGAGGGATTATTGGGAATACGAACCTACTGGGAACGATCGGTAAGGAAGGATTGAAACCATTAAAGAGTACTAAATGATAAAGAGAGACTGTGAAATTTAGAGTACACTACTTTAAAACCCACACTCCCCGCTATTAACTTTTTCACCCTACGCCATCGTTCAATCTGAATGCATTCTACATTATAATTTATTCTCTATAATATTTCTATAACCATTATTCATCCCTATCGAGGAAGTCTTGACTATTTGTTATTTAAAAAGGAGTTTACTCATGTCTGTGTCAATCCAGAAGACTTCTTTACTCTCATACGATATCTCACTGGTTGATTTATAGTGCAGAGGACCAACATTTTTTGCTGGCCACGAACACTGATAGACTTTGATATATCTTTATAATATTCAAATAATCAGGATGCAACTGTTAGTTTATATATAATAATATTTTCATTTCTATTTATTTTTAATTCCAGAAATAAATGCCGTTAATTTACAAATCATGTTCATACTACATAAACTTTTAATAAAATATATTTAGGGATCGAAAGGATCGAGGAGGTCGATTGGTGAATGATAAGTTGTTAAGGGTGCTCGTTAATCTATATTCGTAAATTAATTAGTTAAGTTAGCATTTGTTTTGTATAATTCTTAACTATACTATATTATATTTTATCTTCTGTATCATCTACTATATATTTAATTTATAGTTATATTAATTCCAAGTTTTTTTGTTTTCTTTTTCTCTGAA
>NW_027113851.1:14948-17668 GCF_000696795.3 Halyomorpha halys | reverse complement strand
GATATATAAAATTCTGTGGGTGGTGGAGTAGGCTGGTGTGTAAGGCACTGTGCTAGCACCCCGAACCTGAGTTCAAATCTTTTAATACTGTAGCCGTGAGTTAAGCCTGTGGATAAGAGAACATTTCTGAGACCTACTCAGCCTCTATAATTCAGGTACCCTTCAAATCAGAGTTAAATACTATTTCATACATTATATAAATCAATAATAAAACTCACAGATGCTGTTTTATTACAGATGAAATCAATAGTTGTGGAATATACACTTTCCACCCTACTTGAAATGCAAACTCCACCATTCCTTATTGCCACTTATTTCAAGATCATCATGCACACTAGCCAATCCTACATTCTCATTGCTGTAATAAAAATTTTAATTAAATAATATAAAAGCATAAACTTCTTTTGATCCTTTCCTCTCGCTATTTCTATTCTTTTTCAAAATTTTTTTCTCTCAGGACATTATCAAGGATAATATTACAGGCGTCAAAATTGGGCTTTAGAGCCTTAGAGTAAAATATTAAATTTTCAAAACAAAAATGAAATTATAAATCATCATAAAATATAATTAAATGAATATATTAAAAGAAAAAAAGAACAAATAAAATAAAACCATATATTATATCATGAATTATAAGGTGACTAATTTCTAATCAAATAAAATGAAATAGAATTAAAATAAAAGTAAACTAAAAACATTGGAGGAAGATAGTCCGGGTCGGTCAATAAAGGTATCAAAATAGAAAAAGAAAACTATTTATTGTTAACCAACGTTTCGCCCCACTTTGCCAATATATATGTTAAATATTATTTCTCTTTCCATTTACATTTTTATTTGGAACTTTTAATTGTCATTCTTCGAGAATTAGGTAACAAAAGAGGAATTAGTAGACAAATGGTGGTTGAGGATACGGGATTTGAAAATTGGAAGGGTAGATAGTGAGAGAAAAGGATCAAAATAAAATTTAGTAACTACTTTCAACTAAAAAATTCACACATAAATCACTAAATTAAATAATATACACAATACTGATATCTATAAATCAAGTATATAATATTCATTAAATAATTAAAGTATTAAAAATATTCTGAGAAAAAACTACTTTTCATGATTACTATGAACAGCTGATAGAATTGAGTTAATTGAATAATTTTTAAGACATGCGTGAAAAATAACAGCACCTTGTATAAACGTTGTTCAAATAACAGTACTTCCTGATTCTTCGTGAGTTGTAGCAGTTCACATTATTACATAAATATAAAATTCAAATGAGCAAATATTTGAAATAATTTGACCAAACAAATAAGGGGTTTGAAATAATGACCATTTGTCTGTGTGTATTTTTTTATCTTCTGGATTTTTAAATCGTATGTTCGCTGTGTAATGTTTGGGTTATACAATAAATAATTGATTATTAAAAATACAGCATCAAATCTTTTATCAATACATAAGCGCGAACTTTTACAACATTTTTCAGCCAATATCTTCTTCATTTCATTTCTTCTGCTGAACCAATAATCAATTTAGTTTTGAAATCATAAAGAGTTAATTTTTATTTTCAGCATCCCGTTAAACACATTCAAGGATCCCAATGTGTTATAAATTTAAAATAAATCGATTCACTAGCCCGCGATAATAAAATCGATTCTTTTTCCATTCTCAGCACCTCAGATACATAAATCCTTACATTGATTTAGCTAAAGTAAATTAAATGGTCATATTTTTTTTTCTTTTTTTTTTTCCTTAAATTAAATCCCATGACTGATACTGTCTTACTAATATTAATAATATAAAAACATGTTGCTGTAAAACACTAAATGTTGTAAAAAAAATATAAATATCTAGGTGTTACTGTGGACAACACTTCCTCGTAGAAACCACACATAGTAAATGTTGTAAAGAGATTAAGAGTATGCTCATATAATATTTATTACCTCCGATTTGTACTTAACAGAGAAGCTTTAATGGTGGTGTACAAAGCATTATTTGAATCAATATTATATGGCGTCGAATATTAAGGTGCTGATAATCAATTATTAAACCTTATAAATCTACATAATTCGAACATTAAGAACAATAGTGCACCGCAATAATAAAACGGAAAATCTTAAAATCACGAGTCCTTTACCAAAAATAAATAATATTTTATTTTTACAGAATTATCATAAAATTTATGGGTATTAATTTATTTGAAAAAAGTTAGAAAAAAAAATTTTGCATATCAAACCACCCTATAATAATATATTTGGTAAACGTACCTTAAACTATATGGTACCATATCCGTTCAATCGCTTACCAGAAGTACTAATAAATAAATCAACTACAAAACAAAAAGTAATATGTAACCTTTATGATTTCCAATAATTGATTTTCATTCACCAAATGACCATATCTGCCTGTATTTTTCCTTAACTTCACATAATGTATTTATTGTATTACAGTTAGAATTAGCAATGTATGTGTGTGCTTAGTAATAGATATTATTGGATCCTTGTTTTTATCATATTGTGTATCATCTTGTTTTATTCTCATTATTATATTTAATTCATTAGTTGTAAATTTGTAGCCTTATAGTTCACTTCAAAGTCCTTTGATTTATTTTTATTTAATTTAATTTTTTTAATAATTATAATTTTTTTCATTTTAGCTTTAAAATTCTCTATTCTCAGTCCGCTGGTGTTCCTCAAGGTAGTATCCTTGGTCCCATCCTCTACGCCGTC
>NW_027113851.1:13377-14863 GCF_000696795.3 Halyomorpha halys | reverse complement strand
CAGCTGATAGAATTGAGTTAATTGAATAATTTTTAAGACATGCGTGAAAAAAAACAGCACCTTGTATAAACGTTGTTCAAATAACAGTACTTCCTGATTCTTCGTGAGTTGTAGCAGTTCACATTATTACATAAATATAAAATTCAAATGAGCAAATATTTGAAATAATTTGACCAAACAAATAAGGGGTTTGAAATAATGACCATTTGTCTGTGTGTATTTTTTTATCTTTTGATTTTTAAATCGTATGTTCGCTGTGTAATGTTTGGGTTATACAATAAATAATTGATTATTAAATACAGCATCAAATCTTTTATTTACAACATTTTTCAGCCAATATCTTCTTCATTTCATTTCTTCTGCTGAACCAATAATCAATTTAGTTTTGAAATCATAAAGAGTTAATTTTCATTTTCAGCATCCCTATATGTTGTAAATCCGAAAAGTAAAAACAAATCGATTCGCAAGCCCGTAATAATAAAATCGATTATTTTTTTATTCTGAGCATCTCAGCAAACATAAATCCTTATATTTTAGCTAAAGTAAATCAAATGGCCATATTTTTTTTTTTTTTTTTTTTTGTTTCTTTTTTCCTTAAATTAAATCCCATGACTGATACTGTCTTACTAATATTAATAATATAAAAACATGTTGCTGTAAAACACTAAATGTTGTAAAAATATCTAGGTGTTACTGTGGATAATACTTTCTCGTAGAAATCACACATAGTAAATGTTGTAAAGAGATTAAGAGTATGCTCATATAATATTTATTACCTCCAATTTGTACTTAACAGAGAAGCGTTAATGGTGGTGTACAAAGCATTATTTGAATCAATATTATATGGCGTCGAATGTTATAGTGCCATGTTGATAATCATTTATCAAAACTTGTACATCTACATGATTCGAACATTAAGAACAATAATGCACCGCAATAATAAAACGGAAAATCTTAAAATCACGAGTCCTTTACCAAAAATAAATAATATTTTATTTATACAGAATACAGAATCATCATAAAATTTATGGGTAGTAATTTATTTGAAAAAAGTTAGAAAAAAAAGTTTGCATATCAAACCACCCTATAATAATATATTTGGTAAACGTACCTTAAACTATATCGTACCAGATCTGTTCAATCGCTTACCAGAAGAACTAATAAATAAATCAACTACAAAACAAAAACTAAAAAAAGTAATATTTAACCTTTATGATTCCCAATAATTGAATTGATTCACCAAATGACCATATCTGCATGTATTTTTACTTAACTTCACATAATTTATTTATAATATTAGAGTTAGAATTAGCAATGTATTTATGTGCTTAGTAATATATATTATTAGATCCTTGTTTTATCATATTGTGTATCATCTTTTATTCTCATTATTATATTTGTAGCCTTATAATTCACTTCAAAGTCCTTTGATTTATTTTTATTATTGTTATTTTTTATTTAATTTAATTTTTTTAATAATTATAAT
>NW_027113851.1:8777-12397 GCF_000696795.3 Halyomorpha halys | reverse complement strand
TTAGAGTGCTACCAATGGGTAGTTTCTCTACACGCCTGTAACACTCCAATTTAACTTAGATCAGATTTACTAAATGTATTATAATGTACAGTTATAAATAGCAATAAATAAATATTTTTAAAATAAAGCTTTATAATTGTCCATCCTCCGCAACGCCTTAATAGTCTAAACTGTAATATTTACATTTTGCTTATTTTTATCATTTTATGTGTTATTTTGGCACCGACCGATAGATGTCGTCATCTGGTCGGAACATATTGGATGTAATTTTTTAAATGAATAAAATAATAATAAGTTTTCACACAGGAGGTTCAAGTTAACAACTCATATTAATTAATGTAATGAGTCCGTTGATAATTCAAATCACAACTCCGTTTTAATATATTTTTCTCACAATGGCCATACCAAAAAATGGAAAAGATATTGCTTCCTGTTTGATGAGCTGGCTTTGTCCCTCGTCCTTCTTATTGCTGTCTTTATCGATTTCCGTTTTAGAAGGAAACCTCCTCATGATAACTCCTACCCCACGTTCCAGAGTCATTATTTCCTTTAATACTTTACCAAGATCAATAAAGCAATATTGATATCCTTATTTTTCCATTTGCGGCAATATTTTACTATAAACCTTGAACCTACGTTATCCTTATTTTTTCCCATTCGGTGCTCTATATCTTAAAAAGTAGAAACAACACAAGAACACCTAAGATGAGAAAATTAGCTAAAATATGATATCTGTTTTATATTTATATTAAACAGTTCTCGAGATATAGCTTTTTAAAAAGCAACATTTCATAAAAATGTATGGGACGTACTGAAAGATCAGTAGTTAGTGAATTTATTTTGAAAAATCTATATCTCAAAAACCATTTGATGTACAGATGTCTATTAGCACTCGAATTAAAGCTAGTTTAATGGGCTACAAAGTAGTTTATGATGTTTATCTTCGTAGGAGTAGTAGTTTTTAAGTGTCATAAACTACTTTATAGTAAGTTAAATTTCCTTTATTTTGAGTGTTGGCAGACATATATGCGTCTTATGGGTCTAGAGATATGTTTTTTCCCTGTAGAACAGATTCGTTATCTTGGACTTGGATCTTGACAAACGACTAACCTGGAATCCTCACACAAGACTGAAAAGAAAGGAAACTGCACGCAGATTCCGACTATACAAACGATCTAAACCTCCAACTCATTACAAAAGACTGATCTACATGACAGTAATATCTACATGACCATCTGTACATACGGAGTTGAGCTTTGGGGCTCCTTCGAATTCCTCTCGTATCCAATCTTTACAATCCAAAATCCTCAATGCTCCTATGCTAGGAGTACATAACCACACATGCATAATAAATGCTTTTCCCCATCCGTCTTAGAAATACGGTTAGCAAAAAACATAGCATGAGGATCATATTACAACGAATTCCAGATCAACGTTATATTACAACCCTATGTCATGAAACTTAATAGCCATTTATACATTAACTATTACGTCATATTTGTTTTATTTTATCATGTTTTTAAACCCTTACATAGTAGGGTCATATTACTAGATGATGGATACGTAAGTCAGTGTTGTATTTAAAGCTAGAAGCCATAAATTACTTATTACATACTTATTAAAGCGCAGGACACTAAGCCTCCAAGTCCTCTTTCATCAAGAGACGTTAATAAAGCCTTCCCCTTGAGGTAAGCCATCCCTCTTCACGTCCAATAAAGCCCCGCGACCAGGCTACGGTGGCTAAACTTCATCCTTCAGTGTTACAATCCTTCTCAGATCCGAAGAAAACAATATGATAAATGTATTTATATGTATCTTTTTCTAATAATTTTCTTTTATCATATATATATTGATATGTAATGAGAGGCACCAGCTTGAATTTTTTAACATAAAGTAATTTCTATTGTCGGCATACCAAAGGAACCGCCGGGCCTAGTCAGAGACCCGGTTGGCAAAACATTAAAAGTAATGTATAGGTATATGTATGCACGCCGCATGCACCCCCCTGGGAAAGGTTGACCGCGTAGGCAGAGGTAAACAGCTAAACAGCCCTTATCTCACACTCTAAAAACCTCGGGGAAAATACAGCAAGCTCTGTCAAAGAAGAAAGCCGCCTTAATTTAAACAAGGAAAAAGACCGACTTTCGCCGAAGGTCATTGGACCTTCCCATCCACTCTGAAGGGCAGGAAAATAAGTGGGAACACATGGAAAACCAATAGGAAGAACAGAAATCAAAAGAGGAAGGAATCAGAAGGAGAGGGAAGAGAATAACCTGGAGTTCAAGTTTCCCGCCGCCCTATGCCGATTGGTCCGAAACTACCTGAGTGGAAGATCATTCGTCGTAAGAGTTGGTGAAGACTTGTCCCCTTCAATGCCCACCACCTGCGGAGTACCTCAAGGTTCGGTGCTTGGACCTCTATTGTGTGTCGTTTTTACGACACCAGTAGACGCCATCAAGCATCGAAATGCAGTGGTAGCAGCCTACGCCGATGACATCGGTGTCTATGCTTCCAAGGATTGGATACGGGAGGAATTGGATGGTTTGAGCACCATAGATCAATTATGTATGTCCAAATTGGTCTGACTATCGTATTATATAATAATTTTTTGTAATGAATGAGAAGTTTAGAGCGTTTTTCAAGTAGGTGTTGTAGCAATATAAATCTGCGAGCAGTTTCTTGTTTCACTCTTGTATGAGGATTCCAACTAAGTCGCTTGTCAAGATTGAGTCATAAGTAGCGTATCTGTTCAACATGCATTTGTGGGATATTTAAAAAAGATACTGAAGGCCAAGAGAGTAGAGGTTTTCGACGGAGTGTAAAGGTGATTTGGGCTCTGTTTGATAATAAAGTACAACCTAATACTATTAATCTTATATTTTGTATTTGGAACAATTTCACTGACTTATACAATTCTACCGGATAATTTTTTATTTTTAAACTCCTCTAAACTTCCAACACATTACAAAAGACTGTAATAAGGCCAATTTGGACATATGGAGTTTAGCTTTGGGGATACACTAAACCTTCGAATTCTTGTCGTATTCAATCCTTGCAATCCAAAATCCTTCGTAAAATCCTCAATGCTCCTTACTTAGTCACAAATAAAATCATACATAAAGACCTTAATGTTCCCTATGTAATCGATCTAGCCCGAACCAGATATCATTCCTTCCATTATAAACTCCCTAACCACTCAAATCCTCTAGTTTCTGACCTTGTATCCTCTTCCATTCCCGACAATCCTCCGAGACGCCTAAAAAAAAGATGGCCACGAGACCAGCTAATGTAAAATGTCATTAGAGTGCTACCAATGGGTAGTTTCTCTACACGCCTGTAACAATCCAATTTAATTAGATCAAATTTACTAAATATATTATAATGTACAGTTGTGAATGGTAATAAATAAATATTAAAAACAAAATTTAACTCACATAACAGCACTAATAGTCGTCCCTATCATGAAGCAAAATGCATTAGTGCTTGTAATTTATAGTTTGTGTATTCTATTTATGCACTAATACTAATAGCATTCATTATGAAACAGGCCCCATAACTAAATTAGGCTGTATCTATTAGTAACTAGTCTCTAGTCCTCCTAAATGTATTTTTCCTTACAT
>NW_027113851.1:6404-8727 GCF_000696795.3 Halyomorpha halys | reverse complement strand
TATACTTTCTTTTTATATTTTTTATTTTTCTATACTTACTGTGGGAAAATACAGCAAGCTCTGTCAAAGAAGAAAGCCGCCTTAATTTAAACAAGGAAAAAGACCGACTTTCGCCGAAGGTCATTGCACCTTCCCATCCCCTCTGATGGGTAGGAAAATAAGTGGGAACACATGGAAAACCAATCAGAAGAACAGAAATCAAAAGAGGAAGGAATCAGAAGGAGAGGGGAGAGAATAACCTGGAGGAGTTCAAGTTTCCCGCCGCCTTATGCCGATTGGTCCGAAACTACCTGAGTGGAAGATCATTCGTCGTAAGAGTTGGTGAAGACTTGTCGTCTCCAGTCCCCACCACCTGTGAAATACCTCAAGGCTCGGTGCTTGGACCTCTATTGTTTGTCGTTTTTACATCACCAGTTGGCGCCATCAAGCATCGAAATACAGTGGTAGCAGCCTACGCCGATGACATCGGTGTCTATGCTTCCAACATGAGAGCTGAACTAGCCCTACACTATGCACAAACTGCTTCTGCCACCATAGTAGCTGCTCTGAAGAAGGACGGCATTAAGGTTAATCCGTCGAAGACGGATGCCATTGTCATGTCCTTCCAGAAGGGCAAGAAGAGCAGGCTACCCCAGCAGTTCGTTGTGGATGGTGAGTGCCGGAAGCTCTCTAACAGCATCCTCTACCTCGGAGTGACTCTCGACAGGCATCTCACCTTCTCCAATCACATCAGGGAGAGACTTAAGCTGAGACTTAAAAAAAAAATCAAAAATTAGTCAACTACTATTTATTTGATGATGTTTCACCCCACCTTGTAGAACTTAATCAGGGCTCTATCCTATCATATTTAAATACGCGAAATTTGATTTTTTTTTAATTTATTTATTTATTGATATGTACAACTGTACAAAAAAATACAATAAGTAAATATGAGGACTGTTTCTAACACTTAATAATCTTGAGAAGAAAGCACTAAATAGTGGTACTTCAAACATTAATATCAATTAGAAGGTCCTGTGGTCATCTTCTTCTCATAAACCTCAGAGGATTATTGGGGATTGTTAAGGATGATAGATTAAAAACTAATGGGTTAGGATGAGTAAGGAGTTTGTAATGAAAGGATGCATGTCTATTTCAGGCCAAATTTGCAACGAAAGGAATGTTAAGGTATTTATCAGTTTATTTGTGACGTAATAACGAGGATCAAACATTTTACTAAGGATTGGATACGGGAGGAATTGAATGGTTTGAGAGTCCCATAGCTCAATTCCGTATGTCCAAATTGGTCTGATTATCGTATTATATAATAATTTTTTGTAATGAATGACAAGTTTAGAGCGTTTTTCAAGTAGGTGTAGCAATATAAATTTGCGAACAGTTTCTTGTTTCACTCTTGTATGAGGATTCCAACTAAGTCGCTTGTCAAGATTGAGTCATAAGTAGCGTATCTGTTCAACATGCATTTGTGGGATATTTAAAAAAGATACTGAAGGCCAAGAGAGTAGAGGTTTTCGACGGAGTGTAAAGGTGATTTGGGCTCTGTTTGATAATAAAGTACAACCTAATACTATTAATCTTATATTTTGTATTTGGAACAATTTCACTGACTTATACAATTCTACCGGATAATTTTTTATTTTTAAACTCCTCTAAACTTCCAACACATTACAAAAGACTGTAATAAGGCCAATTTGGACATATGGAGTTTAGCTTTGGGGATACACTAAACCTTCGAATTCTTGTCGTATTCAATCCTTGCAATCCAAAATCCTTCGTAAAATCCTCAATGCTCCTTACTTAGTCACAAATAAAATCATACATAAAGACCTTAATGTTCCCTATGTAATCGATCTAGCCCGAACCAGATATCATTCCTTCCATTATAAACTCCCTAACCACTCAAATCCTCTAGTTTCTGACCTTGTATCCTCTTCCATTCCCGACAATCCTCCGAGACGCCTAAAAAAAAGATGGCCACGAGACCAGCTAATGTAAAATGTCATTAGAGTGCTACCAATGGGTAGTTTCTCTACACGCCTGTAACAATCCAATTTAATTAGATCAAATTTACTAAATATATTATAATGTACAGTTGTGAATGGTAATAAATAAATATTAAAAACAAAATTTAACTCACATAACAGCACTAATAGTCGTCCCTATCATGAAGCAAAATGCATTAGTGCTTGTAATTTATAGTTTGTGTATTCTATTTATGCACTAATACTAATAGCATTCATTATGAAACAGGCCCCATAACTAAATTAGGCTGTATCTATTAGTAACTAGTCTCTAGTCCTCCTAAATGTATTTTTCCTTACAT
>NW_027113851.1:3242-5349 GCF_000696795.3 Halyomorpha halys | reverse complement strand
AAAATGGTTCGTTCAAAAAGAACCATATTTGGTAAAAAGTTTGGAATAAGTGTGAAATTTCATGAATCATGAAACTGTTCATATTTTTCATTTTCATAAAATTCCCTACTTTCGCTTTGGCATAAATGCTATTCCTGTTATAATTGACTGTTGTAAAGATATGTTTTTCATAGTCGATTATTTATTCCATGATATTCTATAAAAAAGTAAAACATCGGACTGGAAAAAGTTATAAAAAGAAAAACGATGTCATGAGATAAAACTTTTTAATCTTTTCAATACCCAGGCTATTCATTCACTTTACACTGTTTGTATAAAGCTGTTCTTTGATTTGCAAAATGGGAAGTATTGAAGCGATGTTCGTTATCTGGAATTAAAAGAAAAAACCTTTTGAACAACATTTATATTGAGTGAAGTGCCGCTAATATTTGAAGTTAGATATCAATTAAAACATCTCTGCAAGCAATAAATCTGCATATTGCATATTGCATATTGCATAGCTAATTGAAATCCTTCTTTTGATCCCAAGGTCTAGGTCAGCATCAAAGGACTTTACCAAGTTCTCTGCACGAAATCGAATCGGTCACGCTAAGAATATTTTAAGACGAATCAGGATAATGTCATGTTTCGGTCATACTGCAATCCCCTTCGAATACTCCATAATCAACATAATAACTTGTTTTCGAATCATCTTTACTTTTACAAATGTAATGATCTCATTTATAACAATATTAAACAACTTAATTTAATAGTATTCATAATTATCAGATATCCAACTTATAGTACAAGAGCCAGAGAGCAGAAAAAAGGCAGTTATCTCACCCCAATTTTTGATTAATTTAATGAAAAATATGTACAATTACTAATCAAAATTGATGAGTCTGCTAAGTATACGTAAGAGGAATAAAAAATGGCGGCTGTTTCAAACCGATAAAAAAAAAAAATTTCATTGGGAGCTCTATATCTTAAAAAGTAGGAACAACACAAGAAAACCTAACAGAACGTCATTAAAAGAAGAGCAAATGTCCTAAAATATGAGCCCTAATTGAGTTATTTAAAAAGCAACGTTTCATAAAAATCAGAAAAATCTAGTTTTTCTCCCTTTTAATTTTAAAACAAGGCTGACCTGTGTGAGTGGGAGGTTATAAATGGTTTGTTATATGGTAGTGTATTAATTGTGGATAATCATATATAAGAAAAATTAAATATTAATGATTTTAAATTTTAAAAAATAGGTAACTAGATTTAAGCTTAGTAAGCTTATTAATAATAAATATGACTCTCTAATAATAGACTGTTTGATTAGGCTTTTAACTTATAATAAGAAAAATGACCTGGGCAGAATAGCCTGCAAAAGAAACTTTAAATTAATGTGAGGAAGAAATATATTGAAGGTATGTTATATTATATAGTGAATAATATTCTTGTTATAAGTCTTAAAAATGAAGATATAATATAAGCTGTTAAATATTTAGATGTCCTTGAAGATGGATAGAAACTTTGGACTGATGAAAAATAAAGTGTTGAGACAAAAATGGATATTCGAATTTTTGATTTATTTAATGAATTATTATTTATTGTTATCTACAACTGTATACACATATATACAACAAGTAAATTTGCTGTACCTGACATAGTGACATGATACAAACATGTGGAAAATCTACCCACTACTGATAGAACTCCAATAACATTTCTAGAGAAGATCTCGAGGCCATCTTCTTTTCAGACGCCAAGGAGGATTATTAGGTAGTGAAAGAGAAGCCAGGTTAGAAACAAGTGGATTTGGGTGATTGGGAAGTTTATTATGGAAGGAACGGTATCTGGTTCGGGCTAGATCGGTTACATATGGGACATGTAGGTCTTTATGGATGATTTTATTTGTGACAAAGCGGCATTGAGGATTTTACGAAGGATTTTGGATTGTAAGGATTAGATACGAGAGGAATTTGATGGTTTAGTGGAGCCCCAAAGCTAAACTCCGTATGTCCAGATAGGCCTTATTATTGTCATGTAGATGAGTCTTTTGTAATGGATTGGTAGTTTAGACCGTTTGTCTAGTAAGTGCTGTAATAGTCGGAATCGACGTGAAGTTTCCTGTCTTTCT
>NW_027113851.1:779-3057 GCF_000696795.3 Halyomorpha halys | reverse complement strand
TTTTTGAAAATCAATTTATCATATTCTTTTTCTTGTCCTATTTTTCTATAACTCTTCATTGACATCAGCTTTAAATGTTTATTTAATATTTTTAGTCTTATTACGTTCATTTTATTTATCTTTATGTTTATGAATATGTAGTATGTTTATATACATATATTTTTATTTATTTATTTGTAATTTTGATATGAATTAGATCTTTTATCCCTATTGCTAATTGGCCAAGATTCCGCTTATTAAAATACTTTACATGAGTTGTACCCGTTTTGTGAAACATTGTTATTTCAAGCTACTGCAGCTAGACATTAACAACCGTTTGAGTCTGCAATATAATTCGGTAACGCAGATAAGAAAAATACTGGAGAGCTTCAGAATGTTTGACCCGGTAAGCATCAAGATTAGAATGGGGCAGGTCAAGGATAGATACTGGGAATTCGTCAAAGATAAAGACCTCTTGTTATTAAGAGAATGGAACTATAACTCGTGGTATAGTAGAATCATATTAAAACGGATGCTCCTCAAAGCTACCTAAAGATCAGTTGCCCTATAACTCACTTGAAAATAATTTCCCAACTACGACTCTCCGGTAAATATGCAATTACTCTAAATGTCGGTCCACACAAATATACTTTGGACCCTCAGAAGCTTTGTCCAGGTTGTGATGGAACGGCCCTGGAGAATTGTTTCCATTTTTTGATAAATCGCCACTCGTGTCATGAGGACCGAATCCGATACATGCCGAAGTTAAGCAATATTAGCCGAAATCAGTTTTATGAATTTCTATCTGTACCCTCAGGATTGGACCTTAAACTGTTTTTTATATATGTAACCCAAAACCTTTTCCATAGAGCTGGACACCTATCGTCCCAATAGGAGGTATAGTTTTTGTTATATTTTTTAATATTATTAAATATGAAGTGACGTTTTTGTTTTACTGTTTTATTCTAACGAATTTGGATAGCCCAGCTTGGATTGTTTGATCATTTGTTTATATAAATGATCTGTAACTCATCATTTTTGTAAAATTATCACAATTGATTATCTATTTCATGTATTTCACAGACTAACTCTATTTGTATGGGGATTTCCCCATAAACAAATAAATAAATTATGATTATTATTGTGATAAGGAAAGTTGAGATCGAAGTTTAGTGATAATATTAGGATTTTTTTTTAAATATTTTCTTAGAGCAAACGAGAGTAAGCTCTACAATTGCCTTTGCCCCATCTCTAAATAAATTAATCATTAAAATAATATCATAATAACATTGTAAAATGTTTTGTTTTTTTAAAAATAAATTCCTACTTACATAACTTCTTCTATATAATTCTTTCTTAAATTTAAAACTTGTACTAACCACTTCTTTTCTTTCTTTCATTTACATTTGCAAACTTTAAACAGAACCTACCTTCAACAGGTTAGGACTCTGTTATCACCTTATCATCTTAAAACATTCATTTACATTTTCAATATAATTTAATTAATATTTATTACTAATTTTTCTGCTTACAACACAAACATTTTTTAATATATATAAAATCTGTAATTAATTTATTCCTTTTATTCTCCCCCTTTTTTTAATTTATTTTTTAACATATTTTCTTCTCTATTCACACTTTTATTATTGTATATATTTTTTCCATTTATATACTTGTACAATTTAAGGATTTGAACATTTTTTTGTATACAATAATTACATATTTATTCTGCTTAAAATTTCAGAATAATGGTGGTTTAGTCCCTTAGAATCTGATTTGAAGTTGACAGTATAATTTATATTTTCTGAGATATAAATCGATTCTAATATCTTTCTTCTAAAATTATTATTCTCTTTATGAATGATTTGGGCATTTTCAAAATTTTTCAATCGAATTTATGTTTATTTTGAACTAGGCAATTAGCCGGCATTTTTAAGAATTTTAAAAGAGAAAATGACAACAAAATAAAGTTAGGGCCAAACAAATCAGTATGTAAGTGAAGGAAATAATGAAATTGTTATAAAAATAATTTTTAAAAAAAACTGTTTGAAGGTATCCTTGAAAATGACCTGAGGGTCAAAACGTTGGAAGGTTTTGAAAAGAATAGAGTTGAGAAAAAAGGATCAAATTTGTTCTTAAATAAAATAGTTTTTTGTTTATTTGCTGATCGCACCCCTCCCCCCACCCCTCCTATCTTCTCCACATATACTGTTTATTTTTAAATTAAATCTTAATAATAATGTAATAAACTGGCACAGATAAATATTTCTTTCCCAAAGCAATAATTGTAAAATTTATT
>NW_027113851.1:0-512 GCF_000696795.3 Halyomorpha halys | reverse complement strand
TTAGCAAATTTCATATAAGCTATTACTCCTACGAAGATAAACATCATAAAATACTTTATAGCACATTAAATTAGCTTTAATTTGAGTGCTAATAGACATCTGTACGTCAAATGGTTTTTGAGATATGGATTTTTCAAAATAAATTCACTAACTGCTTATATTTCAGTACATCCCATACAACATTTTTATGAAATGTTGCTTTTTAAAAAGCCTTATCATATCTTGGTAAATTTGCTCTTCTTTAAATGACGTTCTCTTGGGTTTTTTGTATTGTTCCTACTTTTGAAGATATAGAGCTCCGAATCAAAAATTATTTTTTTTTTTATCTCTTTGGAACAGCCGCCATTTTTTATTCCCCCTATCTATACTTGGCAGACTCGTGAATTTTTTCTTGTAATTATACCTAGTTTTCATTAAAGTAATAAAAAATTGGGGTGAGATAACTGCCTTTTTTCTCCTCTTCGGCTCTTGTACTATATGTAGAGTTGTGAATTCTAATAAAGATATTTAAT
>NW_027113850.1:0-1759 GCF_000696795.3 Halyomorpha halys | reverse complement strand
AGTGATGTATACCCTCTGAATTAGATTAAGATTTAATATTAGAAATGGTGTTTTATATTTTTGTCAATGACAATAATCTTTATTTTAATTAAAATTAATTTTTTTTTTGGAAATTTTGTTTCAGGTCCTTAGAAGCATATTACCGCAGTTGAGCCAGTCTCAAGGAGCATTGAATACTGTTGATCAGATAAATGAGAAGTAAGTCTAAAATTATCGATTTTTCTAATGTATTGCGATGATAAGTATTTTTATTTCAATAATTTTTTCCTGAAATATTGATACTTATTGAAATTTAGAATTATATGTTATGATACAATTCTAATTATGATATAATTATATAGTGAGCAAATGTGTTGATTAAGATTAATGTGGAAACTTTATATGAGAAGGCCAATATCTTGTAGGTACCACAAGGGTTATCAGAAGTTGCTCAATAAGAAACTTTATGTAACAATAGCTTTGTGTGGATGTCAACTTTATTCGTTTATTATTCATATTCTCATGATGTTTAATCAAAGCAATTTTTTCAAAAGGCATTCAAAACTGTTTCAGGAAAGAAGAGAAACCGGCAGTCCACTTGACAACCTGGGGAGAGCGACCTAAAAGACAGGTATCGATCAAGACAGACAAAGATTATGTTGTAGGAGGGACCAAGAGTGAAACAAACGTGATATGCAGTACAAGTACTACTACCATCACTCCACCGTCACCCAGCTCAACATCTAAAAGCATCACCGTGGAGGTGGTCAGCCCCGTCACCAGGCTGCAAGTGACCACTGAGAGCCCTGTTGACAGGACCATCAGCCGTACTCCACGCACCAGTGTCTACAAGTCAATGGAAACTGGAAACACTAAGGCTATCAAACTGCCTGATCTTGGCAGGATTCCAGTTGTCAGGGGTGTGGAGCTGAAGAAGCACCCCACTACTTCTGAGAGACCACCATTAGATAATGGATTCCTGTTGAACGGGCATGCGGAGAAATCTTTCAACCAGAGCCCACCTTGGCTCGCTGAGAGTCGCCAGCTGCGGCCGCCATCTTACCTGTTTGGTTGCGAGCCAAAGGTTTACACCCCACCTCCAGCTCCTACCCCGCCACCCATGGCCAAGCTGAAGCCCGTCTCGCAACGAGAGCTGCTAAAGCAATCTGTTTCATCCGACCCTAGGGAGGAGTTGCTCTCATCCATTAGAAACTTTGGCAAATCTTCGCTAAGAAAAGTTTCTACGAGATAATCTTATTGGACTGTTAGTTACTGTAATCCATCTGTTTATAAACATCCCCTCAGTCATAACATTGTACATAGTTAACTTAGTTTAGAGATGTTTTGTTAACAGATGTACAGTAATTGCAGTAGCCTATATCTGTCTTACTGAGGAAAAACTGTATGATCATTCATGTTAGAATTTTTAATATTAAGAAAAGAAAAGTTATGAACTGATCATTGAAGATCAAGACAAGGAGTTTTTGTTAAGGACATTCTTATTTTTTATTGAACTCAGGTTTAAGCGAATGTTCCTTAACACTATTTGTAAAGGAAGTTGTCTTATTATCAATACTGTTTATTAGTCAATCTTACTCTACATTCAGAAATGGTCTAAAATTGTACCAATATGAATCATTTATTATTATTATTAAACCAATTCTATACCCTGATTTTTTCTGGTATTATATTAACTGGTTGATTATCTGAGTTTAACTTATTATGTAAAAAATCTATATTATTGAATTATAAGAATAAAAAAATAATTGTTTTTTTTTTT
>NW_027113849.1:48569-57230 GCF_000696795.3 Halyomorpha halys | reverse complement strand
AAATATGAAAAAAATAATAATGGTATAACCTCATACGCAGCAGAAAGTTTGACATGTGGATATATCTTAAATCTGGAATTATCAGAAGTTTTAGGAATGTTTAGATGAAGGTTCCCTGAACAACGTCTATTAAACTTAATAAAAATTAAAGCAGTTGTATATTAAAATTCATTTCTTTTTGTTACTGGCTCCGAAATATGACTACTAAAATATAAAATGTGCTGAAATAGTAGTAGCATCTCACTTTTTTGTCAAACTTGCCCTTCCACTTAAAGTCTTTTGTCTTCCACTTTAAAGGAAATATGTAAGAAAGGAAGTTGTAGAGCACTAAATCCTCTTTCTTTCTGTTAATTTATCTTTAAGCCAGAGCGTTTTTAATTTAGCGTTCGATTTTCAGATACAGTTAATGCTAAACTGCTCACAATTTAATACAAGACAATTTATGATGTATTACGTTTATCCAGTAAAGGGAAAATTTTAAGACAACTCTCAGGGTTTTACCTATTTTTAGAGACCATATTTCTTCTTTAACTTTTGGAGATCATTTGGGAGCAGCAGATAGAAAACAATAAATCCTCTACCTTAGAAAGTTACCTTAGATCTCGATAATGATCAAGTTATTTATAGTTTTTGAATGGGGCGTTATTTTATTTTAAAATTATCAATGAATTCAATTAAGAAATTTCGAAATGTTTAGATGTAAGATTACTAATTTCCTCTCATTTTTTTTGTTTCCCCCCTTACTTACTGTTACAACTCTTACTTTTACTTTCAGTTCTTCTGATCCTGTCACAAATACTTTAGTCCACAGATATATATTAATGTTCTATATTTTATACCCCTTAGATGAATTCACAACCCATTAGTACGTAACATATAATCAGATTTATTGCTGATAATCCAATAACTATATTATTCAATAATGACGTATTATCCATACCGATGACCAGTTTCCCCACAAGCCATTATCATGTGATAGTATTCTATTTAACGCGATTACTGGTCGAATTAAGAAAATTTAAAAAATATATATGTAAAACGAGTTATTTCAGCTGCCAATGAACTAATTTCAGATAGATCAATCATATCTTAATTATATTTTTTCTGCACGTTACATAATGAACTATATTTAATCAGAGATATTGCAGTTATTAAAGCTGTCATGACGAAAATATCATAAATTACATTGGAAATGTTTTTCACTTTTAGATGGAAACTAAGAGCTATCAAAATTTTATATAAGATATTTTTTGTTTGTTTTCTATTTATATATTATTTATAGCAGAGACGATATTGAGAAACTTGTAATAGATTTAAGGGGATTTATGTAATATTCGAATAATCCTTTGAGGCTTTTCATTTTTATAATAGGTCGTTCAATTTATCTAATTAATCTGATTTTCTTTTCTTTTTTTTTTCTGCATTTCACTATTATATTCACTATTTCTCTGATATTTGTCAGCTTACTTTCAGCTATCCATTTCGTTTCCAGTTTATTTAGTTCTGCTGAAGGAACTTCTTAATGTTTAAAATTAATGAAATATATTTTTATTCTAGAACTCCTAGCGTTGGTATATATGTTTATAAACTAACTGTTCACGTGCAAAGGCATACAATTTCATCTTCAGAACCTAGTTTTTATTATTGATGGTCAACATCTATGAATTAATTGTACAGTTAAAAAAAAAAAAAAAAAAGATTCGTTGTAAAGTTGTAAAGTTATTCTAAAAATATTTCGTTAATTATTTTAAATATACATAAATCAATATCAAATCCGATTACCAGTTCAGTCACTCAGAAGTAATAAATTAACTGTTTCAGTTTTTAAAAAATTTAAGTTGGAAATGTTTCCAATTGATTAATTTTCAAAAAAGATAATTAACTTTGTGGTCTACTGAAGGTTAAAATACAATAGTTTATGACAGCAATCAGACGTTCTTTCGAATTTTACATTTAATCGATATCATTTTTATAAATAAGTTAGTAAAAAAGAAACACATTTTTATTGTTATTTTTAAAAAGTAATAATAATAAAAAATTATAAAATATCTTCGTCCAGATCTAATTTTTTTTTCAGCAGTTAGAGACAGCAGGTTTCGATCCAAATCGATCCAAAATTAAGGAATGTTTTAGAATTAAACATAGGATTTTTTCTGTTCCATATAATCAAGTATAGTTCCATTATTATATTTTGAAACAATATTACCATTTGCTAAGAGCAGCATCTGGTTTCTTAGACATCCTTATCATTAAGTTGTGCCTCACAAGTAATAAATCTCTTTTTTTATGTCGTATAAGATAAAATATATGATATATTAGCTATAAAGTATATTTGTGTTTTCTAATTACTATTAATCAATTTAATTTTTCTTAACCCTCATAAATCAATAAAAGCAATTCTAACCATTGCATCATGATTTTTTTCTTTAATATAAACGGTAGGCACACGACAAAAATATTCTCTTATTTCCACGGCATGTTAAAACTTGTACCACTTCAGGCACTTCTTCATTTCAATAAATTTCAGTTTTTCACAAATCAAATTGAAAAACAAATTAACGGGACAATTCTTGGATCCAGAACATAATTAAGTATTGTCTCTTGAACCTTGATGTTAAAGTCAGCCCAGAGTAACGGGAGTTGTCGGTTTGTTATATTTTGACTAAATATTTTAGTTTATTTTTTAAATCTGCAAAGCCAAGAATCAGAAAATAGTACTATAAAAAGTATGGAATAAATTCTATTTTGGGTTTAACGTCCTTAACTATTCTCAATTTGGGTAGAAAGGGCAGGTTGCTAAGGTTAGACATAACAAACCAAAGATTATTCCTTGGGAGAAAACAGAGAGTGGAGGGCCCAGTTCGCGTTGGAAAGAATGTAGGAGAGTTCCCGCGTGGAAATAAACCCTGAAGAGGCAAAGGCTCTAGGTAAATCATCATTCCAAAACCTAATAATAAAATAAAACAGAATTTAATTAGATTTAATGACAGAAAATTGCTTTCAATTAAGCTAATTGTCTGCCCTTGAACAGCGTAATTGGTTGTCGATTAAAATTTAATATCTCTGTAATTAAATGAAAAATTGCATTAAATTTTCAAATTACATGCAATCGAGCATTTCATAATCGTAAACTTTCTCTTAATAATCAAATAAAAAATAAACAATCTAAATCGAACATTATTTTAGGAACTTAAGTTAACACCATCAATTGTGTTTTTGAATAATCTTCTAAGAGTTTATGCATTTCGTCTGAATTGATAAATAGGTTAAATCGTCAGACATTTATAGAAGCAAAAAAGTTATGAAAATAATATTGAACCGGTATCATTTTAACGAATAAGTTGTCATAAATAATATATCTCATTTTATAAGAGATCCAAAAATACACATTTTTCATAATTGAAGTAGAAGGCCACATTTGTCCACCATCTGACTTCGTTAGCCCCAAAGCCAACTATTCTATTAAGTGATAAGATCAGAACCACATGCTCTAATAGGCTAGCTGTTTTCAGGATTATTAATACGAAAGCAAAGACTTTTCATTAATTATTGAAAGCAAAAACTCATTAATACATAGATTAATTTGGAGACGTTATAAAACATACCAAAACAAAGGCCAAAATTCCCTTCTCACTGTGATGTTCAAATCAACTCCTTTGTAGCCATAAAATACATGTTCGCTTTGTCACTCCCTAGCCATGTTATGAAGCTGAAACCGAGTCTAAAGTATCAGTTTCAGTAATAGTGTTTCAGAGTGTTTCGCAGTAAATCTAAAAGAAATATATTTTTCAGCGTTCTTTCAAGTTTTAATATAAAATTTTAATTTTAGATCGAACACATCTACTACTAGTACTTTTTACCTCTTTCACACAGTCTTAAGCCACTATCTTGGACATTTATGAAATGTCAACCAGTGTACACAAAAGAAACTTTTTTGTTGGAAGGTGATTCTTCAGTTGATTTCAGAAGGTGAAAAAAGAATGAAAGTGTGTGAGTAAAAGATTTTGTTTTTTTACGAAACTTCTTTGGAATGAAAGGAAGAAACATGGTTCATTTGTCACTCCCTAGTTGTTGTGTATTCACTCTTTGAAAATTGCTAGAGGATAGAGAGTAACCAGGATGGCAATGGAGAGATAAATTTTTTTTTTTAATATTCACCATTGATAGTTCAAGACATTGACGTTTGAGAACTTAATTAAGACGTTGTTAATTAATTAAGGGTGTATTAAAGCAATATAACATATTCGGAGTCCACTTAGCCTCATTAAGTGTGTGCCCTTAATTAGAGAAAAACCTGGCGGTCCAGCTTGATTCTGACGGTACATCGACCAATACTCGCAATAAGTGTTCGGTTCTGTGATTCTTGAATTTCAAGTAGTTGAGATTGATAGTTTTACCTCATTGGCATCAGTAAGTCAGTTCACTTATCTCATAATAATAGTAATGAAAAAATTATAAGCAAAGTTTCTGTTGGATCCTTAATATCTTAATTAAACATGTGATATTTGTTTACATCTCATGTTAAAAATATCTGCTAATGAAATTGGATATAACATTATGTTAGGATTTATTATCACTACAGAGTTTTTTTGTTAAAGTTTCTATATATTTTTTTTATGTCGAAAACATTTTATTATCAAATCAGCAAGACTTCGTTTTATCACTTAGTCATATATATCACTCCATAAAATTAAACATTCTGGACCGCCCGTAGCACAGTGGTTAAGACACAATTTGATGTCTATTCGAACTGGGGAATCTAGCGTGGGGCATTGACTTTTTTCATTGAGTGGCGGTCCCATAAAATGAAAAACTTTAACCCCCCCCAACCATGGTTATGCAATATAGGACTCCAAAAAAAATAAAACTTTCATAAAAAATGGATATCACTAAATCCACGGTAAGTGCCTGCTTCAGGAAATAATTAAGGAGTATCGCCTCCATACAATGTAAGTTAAAAACATTAGATTTTAATTTTTTTTTTCAATGTTTATGATTGAATAGCACCAAACTTGGATAATGACCCATATAAGAAAATCTAGGCTTTATTGTAGTGTCTTCCAATAATATCTCAATAATTTTTTGCTAATTATAAATAGTTTATTTCTATATAGAAGAATCTATTTAAATAAATTAATTAATGTGTTAATGACTCTTCTTTATGATTATCGAGTGACGAAGCTGCTAAGGGGTCCCAAGGTCTATGAAAAACGTTATCTTTTTGAAATTACGAAATAATGAGGAAATGTTTTATTTTTTTTCACAGACCCATACGTATTTTTTTTTTATTCGGCTCAATGCCGATATTGCTTTTTTGATAAAGCTGTCCGATGACGTAGCTTATGCAATGGAAATTTTTCCATGTTGGGAATAATACAGGTCTACAACCACAAATTAGCTGATCTGTATATTTTCTGACGGACTTTTTTCCATCATATACAAATTTTTCGCAAATTCATATTTATTGCCAGTTTTGTGGCACAAATTAATAAATTTTTTTACAGCAACTATATTCCTCACAAGATTATCTTCAATTTTTTTATGAATAGAACATAAAATATACTAGATAACATAAATTAGACTCTAACAAGTCAACTAAAATTTAAGATATAAGACACTCCGTCGTAAATCTCTACCCTCCTGTCCTACAGTATCCTTTCTAAATACTCCACTAAAGCCTGTTGAACAGATACTTAGGACTCCATCATGACAAGAGACTTACTTGGAATCCACATACAAGACTGAAACGACAAGAAACTGCTCGTAGATTTTCCCATTCATTTCGTTAGAACTTCCCATTCACTACAAAAAAAATATTATACACTATGATAATCAGACCAATTTGGACATATGGAATTGAGCTCTGGGGCTCTACCAAACCAACAAAATTCTTCCGCATCCAATCCTTACAATCCAAAATTCTACGTAACATCCTTTATGCTCCTTATTACGTTACAAATAAACTCATCAACAAAGACCTTAGCATACCATTCGTTGCAGATTTGGCCCAAAACTCCTTACCCATCCTGAACCATTAGTTCTTTATCTCTCATCCTTAATAATCCCTGATAATCCTCCGAGGCGTCTGAAAAGAAGATTCAGAGGACCTTCTAATTTAAATTAATGCTTGAAGTACCACCAGTGGGTGGTTCCTTCCCAAAATTTTCAAGTGTAAATGATACATTCCACACTTTTACTTATTGTATTTATTATTTTGTACAGATGTAATTTACATTAAATAAATAAATTTAAAATAAGATATAAGACACTGTGTTAATAATTAATTCAAGTGAAATTTTCTTATCTTTATATCTAGCCAACCAATTCTTTAATGTCATCATCAGAATGAAAGATCTTCAACAGACCTATAATATTTGATTTGGTCAAAGTATACTAAGGGTGTATATAGTATTATAGTAATAAGGATTAGAGAGCAAAATAGTTTTAGGTAAATGTGCCGACAAATTTACTCTCTCCGGCTATTGAGCAAAACTTCAATTGTTTCTTTTCCTTAACCTATGTTACTAATTGAGTAGATAAGACGTAATTAATGTTTCCAAACACTGTGATGGGCGAAATAAAAAAAATATAAAGAAAATTAAATTAATATTAAATAGAAAAAAATAGTAAGTTGAAACATCTCAAATGAAAAGCTAATTTCATATTCCGATTCAGTGCTAAAAAAAACCTCTTAAAGACGAATTTAAATTCTCACTTATTGGAGAGAATGAATTTATTTGCACGTCTTCCATGATCATATTTGAACCTTCATAACTGACCCATGGGGAGTGGCGTGGCTCATTGGTAAGGCAAAGTGCTACTAACTCCAAGGATGTATTTTTGTGCAACAAAAATAGCTTAACATGAATCGAAGAAAATGGAATTCATTTTTGGTTTGAGACATAAATATCACATGAATAAAATTACCAAATTACATTTTAAAAAGTAGATATATTTTATATCTATATTACTGTATGCATATAGTTTTTATTTAGAGCTGTATGTACACCAACTAAAAATATATAAATCATTCATGAGAAATATTCCAGTTCATTTCTCAGTCATTTCCTGGTCTGTGGTTTCTATTTATCAACGGAAGACTTATACTCTTACTCATGCAGAAGAATCGCAAAGGTTGCAAGGCTGAAGTTATGAAACTACATCATGCATGATGCATAATGTTAATTACCGACGTGCTCTGTATGCTTTGTTATAGGGTACACGAACTACAGAATATAATAGAATTACCGAAATAAACTTTATTCTTGGACAATAATATGACTGAAAGATGTGGAAGAATATTATGAGCCTACGAGTAGGTTCGGGTAGGATTTTGCGTGAGCGATGAAATAGTTTAAGGTAGAAATTGATAGACGCGATATTTTTGGCGAGGAAGGGCTTGGCCAATGACTAGGTTTTTAACAGAGGAGAAGATGATGAATGTCGCTGTGGTATTGCTTCGATTAAGGTCTTCTTGAATCTTGGAAAACGCTATAAATAGCTCAGAAGGAGAAAAGGATAAATATGTTTGGGAATTATCATCATAATGGTGATGGGGTTAAAGAAGAATATTGATTTATGAAGGTCATCAATATAGGCGCTAACAGAAGAAGGATTATGCTTGAACATAGGACTATCCGGAGGGCAGAGTATGATAGGATAAAAGTTGATTTTGAATAGTAACTGCTTGGATACGTCGAGAAAGGGAAAATAGAAACCGACAGACAGTTGATACTGCTGAGAAAGTAAAGATTTTAATTTGGAAAAATGATAGGATTGTTTCTGAAATCAATGACTTTGGAGAAAGAGGCAAGGAGAATATCGGATAACGGTGATTTACTTATCATCTATAGCGCTCTGAACCTCACCAATAATTTTGATAAGAGCAGGTTGTTTTGAGTAGAATACTCGATAACCAGCTTGGAGAGGATACAGCTCACTGGACTCTTCCAGGAAATTTGAAATTTGGGATTGTACTAGTCTTTTTAGGGTTTTGAGAGCTTAGAAATGATTATGATTCGGCGTTAATCTGCCCAAAGGAATGCTTCCATACCCCCTGTTTGTAGATGTTATTTCCAATGTTTTATGTCTTAAAATTAATAGTTTTGGGATACAAACGCGCTTTAGCGAATTTCAGCTCCAAGGAATCTATTTATTCCTAATAGGACTAACTATTTATTTTTAATAGGAATATATTTTATTACACCCTTTATATATTGATATATTTTATTACTTTTTGGGCTTTCATTATTTTACATTTTACATCTTTTTATGTTGATTTTATTCTTTTTCTTTTTTTACTCTCACATTGACTATATTATCTCTACGATCTCTTGGTCTTTAGATTTCTGTTTATGTAATGTCTTTTGCCGACCTGCTCTCTAGCGGCTTTTCCTGTAATTTATAATAATGGAGCCTGGATTCTCCTATAACCTTACTCTCGCATTTCTTACTTTCTTCATTCCCCTTTCTCCATTTATTTCTTCTTATCCCCTGTTCTTTCCTAATTTCTTTAACTAATTCTTTATAGATTCTTTCCACTGTATCATTTATTTATTACTCACATTTATATGTATATAAATAATAATCGAATCAATCTACTACTGTCTTTATCCATAGTCATTAATCAACTAATTTATATTTTCATTCCATTATAATTAT
>NW_027113849.1:46355-48434 GCF_000696795.3 Halyomorpha halys | reverse complement strand
TATTTTTATTTATATAATTTTTTTTCTCTCTAAATGATGGTTGTTGTCCTTTTGTTGTTATAGCCCTGATGAAGACCTCATCTGACAAAATCAGGTCGAAACGTCGGCATAAATAAATATTTTTTTCTTGAAGAAGTTTGTCGGGGGGTGCGGTCAGCAAAGAACAACATAAATAAACAAAACCATACTTATTTATTTTATGCCGACGTTTCGACCTGAGTTTCAGGTCTTCATCAGGGGTTGTGGCGTAGAGGGAAGATTGGTAACTGATATTTTTTTATAAATATCTTATTAAATATTTTTTTGTTTATTTATGTTGTTTCTTTGCTGACCGCACTCCCGACCATCTTCTCCAATCAGTAATCAACAATAGGTCGACTATCTACACCTTATTTTATTTTTACAGTAGAATAATTAAACCTTTTTTTTTTAAGGCAATCCACTACGAAGGTGATGTTTATCTAGCTTTCTACAGGTGAACAACCTGCTCTAACCATGATGGGAGATCAAGTTTTTCATTTTGTGGGACCACCACTTAATGAAAAAAGTCTACGCCCCAGGCCGGATTCAAACCGGCGCCTCCCGTAGATATCTGACTGATAGAATTGCGCCTAACCTCTGAGCTACGGACAGCCCTAATTAAACATTGCTTTTAAATCAGTTTTAGGAGAATACATTATTGCACTGTTTTATAATTATTGATCCATGTTATTGTAGTGTCAGTCTGTGTTTATTGAAGATGACGTCATCTCTCTGAATAAACATTCATCAAACACACATTGAGGTTTTGAAGTATTAATGATTTTGTTAATGTAAGTCCTTGAATATTAAATGGTCATATTTTAATGACAGTTATAATCGGATTGTAACTTTAAAATATTTATTAGATACATTCAATGAATCTTTACATGATTCTACTTTATTTAATTTAGGTTTTACATTTCGATGAATATAATGTACTTAGTTCATTGGTCGAGGTTAATTTTTTTTAACGAATAACACTGAATCAGTTGTCAGAATTTTATCCAAATTAATTTAAGATAAATAAATTGGAAAAACTCCAAATTAAATTTCAACTTCAAAAAAAAATTATATTTTTATAATTTGACCTATATATTTGACCAGTGGTGTACTTAAAATCACGAAGTTTTATAAATCGTAAAATTTACACTCAAAACACGTTTTTATTAACATCTAATGATAAAGATAATTTACCACATGGACTTATAAGGTCATGTGGTACGTACGTAACGTAATTCTCTTCGTAATTGCTTTGTTCCTTATTTTTCTAGTTTGTATATTTTGTTTTCAAATAGTTTTATTTTATCATGCTCAATTATTCAGAATACAACAAAAAAAAATGGCAGTTCATTTGTTTTATTTCCACTAGATTCCTTTTGAACCGCTACCCACCATAACACAACTATTTAATCAAGCTGTATTAAATGGCAGAACAAGTTCATCCTACGTTTAAGTAATAATAATTATTAATTTATTTCGTCACAAATAATGTAATTAATGATAACAGTTCAACTGTTTGCGATCTGATTTTGAACAGATTCAGTTTGGACAATGAAGCTATTACGTATACAACGTATCCTTCTTATTACAAAGAAGTTAGCGCCAAGAAGAAAGAAACAGAAAAAAAAATTGATAGGAATGAGAAAGCGATAACATAAAGAAGATAATGCTAGAAGTATGGTATAATGGGTCAGGGGTAATCAGTGGTCTCTTGATATGGAACCCTTCTACAAAACATCTATCTCACAAAACATTTCTAACGTGAGGTTATAACAGAGGGTTCTCGCCCAGCATAATACACCTTACAACGTAGGTAATTTATGACGTGGGTGAACTAAAATTGGTTCACAAACACCGGAAAGTAACCAAGCGACATACTAACTATATTGAGAAAAATGCTATTTGATTGTTTAAATAAATTAATTTGTATCCAAGTCTCAAAAAATGTCTAACGTTTCGGCCAGCCTGGCCAACCTCAAGGAAAATCTTAAATATAATTTTTTTAAAAATTTATTCACTGATATTTTTTTTTTTTAATATTATTTATTTATTGTAATT
>NW_027113849.1:36480-45381 GCF_000696795.3 Halyomorpha halys | reverse complement strand
TGGATGCCAGACTCGATCAAAAGCTTGTTCAACATCGAGGAAGACTCCCGTGCAGTACATACCGCGCTCCAATGAAGATATGACATCAACCACTCGATGACTCTGTTGTATGGTAGAATGAGATGTTCTAAATCCAAACTGGTGATCAGGAATAACATGATATGAATCAAGGATTGGATAGAGACGTTTTAATAAGAGTTTTTCTAGGATTTTGCCCATAATGGAGAGGAGCGAAATAGGACGGTAGGAAGCATTGATATTTATAACTGTACATTAATACATCAAGTAAATTTGAGGAAATTATAATGGTATGGTACAAACATGTAGAGAAACTATCCAATGGTAGCACTCTAAAAACATTTTTACAATATAAGGTCTCGAGGCCATCTTCTTTTCAGACGCCTTGGAGGATTGTCCGGAATAAAAGAGGAAGCAAGATTAGAAACTAATGGTTTGAGTGTTTAGGGTGTTTGTAATGGTAGGATTGATAAAATCATCTATTTGTGACAAAGTAGAGAGCATTTAGGATTTTACGAAGGATTTTGGATTGTAAGGATTGGATACGAGAGGAATTCGAAGGTTTAGTGGAACCCCAGAGCTCAACGCCGTATTTCCAGATAGGCCTTATAATTGTCATGTAAATCAGTCTTTTGTAATGAATTGAAAGTGTGGACCGTTTGTCTAGTAAGTGCTTTAATAGTCGAAATTGACGTGCAGTTTCCTGTCTTTTCAATCTTGTGTGAGGATTCCAGGTTAGCCGTTTGTCCAGATGTAGTCCAAGGTAGCGGATCTGTTCAACAGGTAACAGTTCCTACAGAACCTACAGTTCCTACATTATTGAAGTATACTGTAGGAAAGTTAGTAGGTTTACGACCTAGGGTAAAGGTAATTTGATGGGATTTATTTTAATCCTCCATTTACGACACCATTCTTCGAGGGCTGTGATATGGGAAAATATAAATTTAAAAACACTTTGTAGGCTATTCTGCCCAGGTCATTAATTTCAAGGAAAAAGTATTTTTTAATAAGAGAGTAATAATATTGTTAAGTTAATCTGTAATTAAAAGTTTCTCATACGCTTTCCTCTTCTAAATATTTTCTAATTTTTACTTTTTTATTTTTTAACCACTTGTAACGTTTCCTCTTAAAAAACACTTTATCATCTTTCTAACGTATTTTTTAATTATGAGTTTGGCCGTACACGGCACAGAAGCTACTTGGCGGTAAGATTTCAAGCTAACAGTTTCCATTTATATTCTCTTTTTTCCCCCTATCTTTATTTTACCTCCCCCTTCTTTTCTATTCTTTTCTCAATTTTCCTTACCCACGTTATTAGTTATGTTCACCATATATTATTATTGTTGTTTTAAAATTACTTATTTAATTTTTTTTTCTATTCATTTCTTTTGTTAAATTTTACTTATTTTTTGCCTCTTTATCTAATATTATGGTTACATATTTCATCTGTTACATATATTTTCTTTCTCTCAATTTTATTTTTTAAATTATTAATAAACTAATATATTCATATTTTTTTGCATTATATAACTTCATTTTTATTTTATTTCCTTAATAATGTTATTTTACCTACTTATTTAATCATCTACATATACATTTTATTTTCCACTTCTCTTATCACTTTATTTTATTTTCCATTCTGTACAATTATTTACTTTATGTCATTCTGTTTATATTTTATTTTTTATTTTCTGTATTCATTGGTTGTTATTTTGTTCTGTTCTTAGCCCTGATGAAGGTTAGAAAATCTGGGCGAAAAATTTAATAAAAAAAGTGACAAAACCAGCGATTTGACTGAAATTAATGACCTGTACAGAATAACCTGCAAAACGTTTTTAAATTGTTGTATGTGAGATGTAAATTTATACTTAGGATTATCCTTGAGGATAGCCGAAACGTTGAACAGTTAAAGAAATAATAAAGAATGTTTTGAGACAACTTGGATATTTTTATTTTATTAAATGAATTATTCTTCTTAAATGAATTAAATTCTGGATTATTTTATTGAATAAATAAAACTAGATTTAAAAAATTGAAAATTGAAAAATTCATAAATGCAATTATATAGTGATAATATAAACGACATTAAAGATTTTATATTTTATTCAAAGCTGGTCCCCCAAACACTTTCTACACTTTTTCAAGATTTAGTGTTTTCTTGGCCAGTTAATAGATGGTATAAGGGTTGGATTTTTCTGCAAGACATGGAGTGATACTTCATAGGACAATAACATAGCATTTACTAATATTTTGTAAATTTTAGGGTTTGTTCTTTTCTGTTGAATGTAATCAAATTATTCTTTTAAAAGTGAACTAAAAAAGAATAAATTACGGATTCACATTATATACCGTATATGTACAACTTGAAGATTGAGGACAGCGAGATCGTTAGTTTTACAAACTTAATTTATAACTACTTCCTTATAACCTGATTGACTTATAATATTATAATTATAGTTTCCTTTTCTATATATGTTTATTCAACTGCTTGCTTAAAAAAAAAAAATGCGGAGATTTTCCGTTTGATGCCATAATGATTGGCCAATAGGTGTTTGTCGGCCAATATGTTAATCGGATACCCTACCCACAGTGAAGGGGTCAGTAATCGTTTGTGTTTCCTCACTACTGAAGAATAGGGATAATTCGAGTATGCATAAGTTTAAAAACCGTTAAACAATCAGGATGTAATCAGGATAAATAATAGCTTAAAAAAAAAAAATAATAAGGAAACTGTTTATGAAATTTATTGAACCAAAAAAAAAGATTTGAAGGTACGACGGAGGCTTTGTCAAGGAAAATGGCTTCTTATCACAAAACTGAAAATTTGTGGGTCACGCGTTTTCTTTAATCCTCTTCTTCTTAACGAATTGTTATGATCTAAACTAAATTAAAATCTGTACCGCTACAACCCATGAAGGGTCAGTACTTTGTAGAGAAGTACTGTTACTAAACCAACGATTGTGCAAGGTGATGATTTGGTCAGAATCACGCTCGACCGCCAGATTTTTACCCAATTAAGGGTACGCAATTTAGGAGGCTGGGTGGATCCCAGGAGGGCTCCAGAACCCATCTTGTTGGCTCACGGCTACAATGTAACAGAAAAAAATTTTCTGCCCAGCCGGATCCGAGCTCAGGTTCTTGGAGCTAGTAGCCACGCGCTTTACCCCGTGACTACCGTGCTCCCAAACTAAATTTAATAACAAGTTACGACCCAAAGGTCGGTAAGTAGTGGAAATAAATTTTGAGAACTTAGAAAAAAAAATCTTTAGGATATTTTAATTTTGATTTGCAAAAAAAAAAAACTGGTGTGTCGACATACAACTTTACTTACCACTCAATGAGTATATATAAAATTCATGTTTATTTCTCAGAGTATACTAAATGTATATTTTTTAGTTATGCTTAAATTAAATTTTCTTTCATTTATTATTTTTTTCCCTGCTATTTCTTGAGGAAAAAGTTAGTGGGTTTCAAAATTTCAAAGATAAAAACTTTATTTAACGGTAAAAGTAGTGGAATGTATAGTGTTTATTTTAAAAAATCAATAAAAGTACTAGAACATTTTTAAAATCTAAATAAAAAAAAGCATTTTACCATCTTACCTTGTTCGCTTGTGTTGGCTTGTGAAACAGAGGCAGTCACTTCTCGTGGAACCTTCTCATGTTTGAACCTCGAATTTCCATTGTCCATAATAATTTAAAAGATATTGCGCATGTTACTATAAAAGCCTTTCTATGGTGAAAACGGGAGATTATAGACAATGATAATTGAAAAGTAAATTATTACTGTGGGAAAAGTTATGTTGATTAAACTCAAGATAATAAATCGGGACTAATTAGTTATTGATCAGCTGATAGAAAAAAACAAAAACGATTCATAAAAATGAAATAAATTATTGATGTAGGTAATAAACGATAAAATTTGCTATGAAATTGTAAATATACTTTTTAATAATTAAACAGAAAAAAAACAACTTAGCTTGAATAAGGGACTTTAAGCATCTATCATTAACACGTTTTTCGGCAATTGTTTATCAGCTATTATGCAAATGGTTACCGATTCTGTGCACAAAACTGATAAAATTGATACTCCTAAAAAATTGATAGTTCCAACATATCATGTTTTTCTCAGCTCCTATTTGATTGCGCCACGATTTTATTTTAGATCTAAGGTCTTCAGAGATTCTCTAATACAAACCACAACAGTCATGAATGACTAATAGTACAAGAGCCCAAGAGGAGAAAAAAGGCAGTTATCTCACCCCAATTTTTTATTACTTTAATCAAAGCTATGTATAATTAATAGTCAAAATTGATGAGTCTGCCAAGTATAGGTAGGGGGAATAGAAAATGGCGGCTGTTTAAAAGCTATAAAAAAACTACTTTTTCATTCGGAGCTCTATATCTTAAAAAAGTAGGAACAACACAAGAAAAACCTAAGAGAACGTCATTTAAAGAAAAGTAAATTTGCTAAAATATGAACCCTAATAGATTTATTTACGTTAAATAGTTTTCGAGATATAGCTTTATAAAAAGCAACATTTCATTAAAATGTTGTATGGGACGTACAAAAAGATCAGTAGTTAGAAAATTTATTTTGTAAAATTCATATTTAAAAAATCATTTGACGTACAGATGTCTATTAGCACTCAAATTAAAGCTAGTTTAATGAGCTATAAAGTAGTTTATTATGTTTATCTTCGTAGGAGTAGTAGTTTTCATGAAATATTCTAAAACAAATTGATTTATAGTTGTTCGACAAATTTTCATTTGCCAAATTTATATTCATATGTGAATATCATAAAAACTACTACCCCTACGAAGATAAGTGTCATAAACTACTTTATAGTAAGTTAAATTTCCTTTATTTTGAGTGTTGCATATATGCTTCTTACGGGTCTAGAGATATATTTTTTTCAAAAATCCAACATTTTATACGAACAACTATAAATTAACATTTCGTGAGCTATTTTGTCAAATATCATAAAAACTACTACTCCTACAAAGATAAACATTATTAACTATTTTGTAGTAAATTTAACTAGCTTTAATTTGAGCGCTGGCAGACATCTGTACGCCTAATGGTTTCTGGAATGAAGTTTTTCATAAATCAAACTTATTGGCCGAACAACTATTAATCAATTTATTTTAGCAAATATTATGAAAACTACTATTCCTAGGAAGGTAAAGGTAATAAACTACTATATAGTACATAAAACTAGCTTTAATTTGAGTGCTAATAGACATCTGTACGTCACATAGTTTCTGAGATATAGATTTCTCAAAATAAATTAACTAACTACTAATCTTTCAGTATATTTTTAAGAAATTCTGTTTTTAAAAAGCTAAATCTCGAGAACTATTGGACGTAAATAGCTCTTTTAGGGCTAATATTTCAGAAAATTTACTCTTCTTTAAATAATGTTCGCTTAGATTTTCTAGTGTTGTTGGTAGTTTTTAAGATATAGAGTTCCGAATGAAAAATTAATGTTTTTTTAAGGTTTTGAAACAGCCACCATTTTCTATTCCCCCTACCTATACTTGGCAGACTCATCAATTTTGACTATAAGGAGGAAACATGGAACCTGCAGGTTTTAGGAGGTTTAATATGAATGCAATTGAGACACTATTAAATTTACTTATTACTTATTTTCAGTAAAATAATACAGAAATTTAAAGTATTAAAAAAAACACAAATAGTAAATGTGATGTTAGTTATATTAAAATGGTATGATACAATCTTATTTAGAATCTACCAATTGATAGAACCCGAAAAACATTAATAGAAAAAAAATTCCTTTCAGGCGACGAGGAAGATTATCAGAAATTGAAGAGGAAGCAAGGTTAGAAATAAATGGGTATGGTTGGAGTTAAGGAGTTTATCATAGAAGGATTCATAAGTGGTTCTGGCCAAATCGGTAATATATGATACATTGAGGGTGTTGTGGATGGTTTTGTTTGTGACCACTGGTTGAAGATTTTACGGAGAATATTTGATTGTAACTGGAAATGAGAGGTATTCGATGGGCTAGTCAAGCATCATAGCACAAATCCTAAGTGCCAATTTGCCTTATTAGAGAAATCTAATATAAATAGATATATATGATGAATTATTGAAACTAGTTTATTTCAAAATCCTATTTAGAACTGTATATTTTTTGAATTTTCCCAAGTCTATCTCTCGCTGTTTATTTCGATTCGCTTCAAATTAATTGTAACCAGAAGAAGATGGTCCGGGTACAGTCAAAGAAAAACTGAAATAGTAATTAAACTGTTTACATTGAGCCAACGTTTCGCCCCACGTTTTAGGGCTTCATCAAGACTATAAAAGATACAAACATTACATTTATGTTTGAGGTGTAGATAGTTGACCGCAGATTAATGATTGGAGAAGTTTGTCGGGGGTTGCGATTAGCAAAGATTTTGTACTATTCAAATATTAGTTATCATTTTTTATCATTTATGATTTAATTCTATATTTTGTATAATTCTAAATTTGTTTGTATATTATATTTCATCTGTCACTGTTTTCAATTTACTACCATACAATTCCACGATTATCAATCAATTATAATTTTGTACTATTCAAATATCAGTTATCATTTTTTATCATTTATGATTTAATTCTATATTTTGTATAATTCAAAATTTGTTTGTATTCCTTTTCTATTGTATGTTACTCTAAATGTTGTTGTTATCTCTTTTGCTCTATAGCCCTGATGAAGACCTGAAACTCAGGTCGAAACGTCGGCATAAAATAAATAAATATGGTTTTGTTTATTTATGTTGTTCTTTGCTGATCGCACCCCCCGACAAACTTCTCCAATACATTTATGTTTGTATCATTTAACTGTTTGTGTCTGTTTTAGCCCTGATGAAGCCCTGAAACGCGAAGCGAAACGTTGGCTCAATATTAATAGTTTAATCACTGTTTGAGTTTTTCTTTGACCGTACCCTCCTTCCTTTTATTATTACACATATTCAATCATGATCTTCCAGCAAATTCATCATAATAATAAATAAATTATTATTATTTGAAAGTTATATTATTTGAGTTTTAAAAAATAATATAACTTGCCATTGATACAAAATATCTTCTTTATAAGCTAAAGTTTTATACGCCCAATTACTGAAGAAAAAAAAAGAGTTAAAGATAATTTCAGTAATACATAGATTTATTTTATATTTATAATCATCAATTAAATGGAACAGGATTACTTAATAAAATAATCAAAAGACTTTCAGCTATAAATTTATCACTGAAATCTTGTTATAGTTTTATTATTTTCCTTAATATTTCCAAAATAGCTTTTTTGGGATTAAAATTTTTTTTCTTTATTTTTAATCCTTTTTTTATAATTGAAAATAATTCTTAATTCTCTTGATTATTAGAGATAATTTATTTGTGGCGTCCATTTGAAATTTAAAAAATCGTTTAATTTCTTTTAAAATTTTAATAATTATTACTGATTATTAAAACTAACTAGTTTTTAGTTTTAAAATATTACACGCATTGATGTATGTTTACAAATACTTTAAAATCGATTTGAACGTATACATATTATGTGGATATATAAAAATATGATCTTATATCACATTAAAAATAACGGCTTATATAAAATGAAACACAATCGTTATATTTATATTATTTAGTGCACTTGCTCGGCCTCCACTGAATCACTACCAGTGACGCGGCGAGAGGGATGCGCTGGGATCTTTTGAGCTCTGCTCTACCCCTCACACGTGGGGGATAGAGTGGCTCGGGGAACCTCAGGTCGATTGTGTAAATATTAGGGGTATTCACGATATTGTGTTAAATGTAAAATGTTTTACCATGTTAAATGTTATAAGTATAGGATTGTGAGCGGTCTTATTTAAAGTCATGTTAAACGGTAAATGCATAAGAGCTCCTAGAGGATTTTCTGAGCAATTTGTTTAGTAACCTTTCCTTCCATTACTTCATGTTATTCTTTACTTCTAAGTTTTGATTACAGTAATTTATTACAACATGCCTAAAATAAGTGAAAAGTAGAAGTGTAAAAGTTTGGCTATTGATTCTATTTTTTAAAAAGTCCAAAACATAAAACAAAAGAAGAAAAAACAAAACACAAAGAAGTAAGTAACCTAACACAACGACAAATAAAACGGTGACGAGCTCAGCTGGTCTGTTTCGTGACGTCATTCTCCATTTAACAGACCTAGTAACAGACTCAGCCATGTAGATGTTAAATCGTTTTAACGTGGTAAAAGAATGAAATATTTCTCCATTTAACATAAGTTTTTCCATTTAACACGCTTTAACATGTTAAACTAAAGATCATGAATACCCCTATTGTATATAAGAGATATCAAATTAACGTATTAATTATATAATACGTTAATTTAATATCCCTGCATATTTCGGTAGTTTGTTCACCTCTTATTTAACCAAATAAAAAAAATCTTTTTCAATCGTATATATAAAAAAATTATACATTCATTGTGATTTTCGATGCATTATCGACTCATTATCATCTCCTGAGGGCAAAAGTATCATTGCCATAACCTTGTTTGTTCTTATAGTTGTTTATTCAGAATAAATTCAGCTGATGAAACAGACGATATTATTTACTAATGAAAATTTAGATAGAAATATAATTATATTATATGTATAAAAGCTAAGGATGAAATACATCATTTTTGAGAGTCACGGTATTTTAATTTAAATTCCAGTCGTCTAGCACGGGATTATTGTTACTCGATGCTGTTTGAAGATAAGATAAGAGGACTGAAATTGATCTATTGTTTTCCAGCCTATTAACGCTAGAAATGGGTTTCCGTATTAAGTGTGGTATTATTTTTTTTCAATTTATTTTATTTTATAACAGATCGGCCTGGTATGGGC
>NW_027113849.1:35940-36301 GCF_000696795.3 Halyomorpha halys | reverse complement strand
TTTTTTAACAGTACATTATGGGGGAGATATAGTCTCGTAGAAAAGACACCCCTAACTATACACAATGTTGTTATTAAAAGAAGAAGAAAAAATAAATAGATAAGAGTAATGCTTCTTAATAAAAGAGGAAAGTAAAATTAATACCAAAAAATAATGATATTGGTACACTTAAATAAAACAAACAATTGCTCTCTAATAGTGAAAAGAAAGTTAATTTGAAAAAGGAACAAGAGAAGAAAATAGAAAAAAATAAATAAAAAATAATAATGAATAAATAAAATGAGTAATAATAACAAGTAAAATTGAGGTAGGCAATGGCAGGGCAAATGGGCAGGGTAACAGGAGGACTAGAGAGGGAGAT
>NW_027113849.1:15559-35890 GCF_000696795.3 Halyomorpha halys | reverse complement strand
GATCCCAAACTTTGCGAAACTGTGGATCCCTATACAGTATCCAGATTTGCAAAGGCAATTGGCCTGTTTTGAGCAGAGGAGGGACGGCGTACAATAGGCCCTCTTGGGCCGCGGTGCTTCTTGGCCGGTTTAAAAAAAAAAAAAAAAAAAAAAAAATTGAGGTAGTGTGACTATGAATTAATTTTATATTTATTATAGTTTATAACAGAATGTTCTGCAGCAGTCTGGGCTTCAGTCTTCGGGTTGAGGTTGGGTTTCCCAGGTTGTAGGTCACTGCTCCTTTAACTGTCGGCAACTGGGAGTGGAACTTCATGAACCGTTTTTTGATGTAATCCTCTATTGACTTCATATGTAATTCCCGATGCAATGACTATTTCTTATGAACCAAGGAGCATTAACTGCTATTCTTAAGTGTGGTAGAAACTAATTTTTAAAGTTATTTAGAGAAGAATTTTACATGAGTTGATTTACAAGACAAAGCCACCTGTAAGGTCAGCAGGTGTCGACCACATATTTTTCAGTTTTTTTCCTAAATCCACTCTTCTACTTATAATATAGTATCAATAGAAAGGCTATCTAGATCAGTCAGATAAATAATATAATGTATTGTAAGAGGGTACTTTATCACATGGTTATGTAAGTAGATTTGTCATCTACATCCGTCTCCTTGCATTCTCCGGCTTGAGAGATATGGCAGTTCTCCTGAAACTTTCTTATGACGTCTGTTTGATTTATCGTAAAAACTGTTATCTAATATTTATCTGTTGACATACGTAAGCAAGTTTCGTTGTTGACAGACCATGGTAGTTTATTATTAATTTATCTTGATAAGTTCTCATGTAAAAGGCTTATCGTTTATCCAGAAAAAGTGCCTATTTAATAAACAGATAAATTTCTAGGAAGTCCATAACGGTAATTGATTTCTGTAATAAATTATTAAAACTCTTTATGATAAATTGAAAAAAAAATTAAATAGCATCAGTCGGTAGCAATTAAGTATCTTAGTATCTCTCGAGGCAATTATCGGAAGAATATATTAAAATTAATTAAGTTTTATATTCTACCTTATATATGACTAATAAATTAAATTACTAATATTACTTTTCAGTCGAAGGTAGTTAAAAAGGCTTCAACGGCTCCACTTAACCGTCTCTCCGGATTAACCAGCGTTAAACGTCGATAAATAAATAATTTATGATTTTGGTTAAATAAAAAAAAAATAAAACTAATGCTGTGACAAATATTAAAATGGAATTCGCACATATATGTGTAAGGTAGACAGACTATCAATATGCGTTGGTACATAAATAGTCTTATATGTTTAATATTTAAGTCTTATATATTTCTCTTCATTATTATAATCCAATTTTATTTTATAATGATGAGAAGGTAGTTGATCGTGGTAAAATATATGAGGAGAACATAATTGCGCTGCGGTCTGAGAATAACACAAATAAATTAGAAAACTTATTTATCAGTGCTACAATTTCTAGCCTTCATCTGGGCTAAGAATGAACAACAAGATAACAATCAGTGAATAAAGGATATGTAGAATGCTTAAAGTGAATAACTGTACAGAATGATTATGGATAAAAATAAACAAAAAATAACGAAAAAGTGGGAAACAAAACCTTTATGTAAGTAATTAAATATGTAAGTAAAATAACATAATTAATGAAATAATAAAATAAAGTTATATAATGATAAAAAACAACGAAAGACTTTCTTGTTTTTTTTTACTAATAAGTCGAAGACAGTTAACTTGCGTCCACTTAACCGTCTCTTGGGAATAACCAGCGTTAAACGTCGATAAATAAATTAACACTAAGTTCGATTAAAGAAATACAATGAAAATAAAACTAATGCTGTGAAAAATATTAAAATCTATTAAAAAAAAAAAAAAAAAAGACCGTTTGTAAATTTAAATTCATTTCCCTCCTGTTCTACAGTATCCTTTCTAAATACTCCACTAATGCCTGTTGAACAGATTCGGTACTTAGGACTCCATCTTGACAAGAGACTTACTTGGAATCCACACACAAGACTGAAACGACAAGAAACAGCTCGTAGATTCCGATTGCTACAACACTTACTTGACAAACGCTCCAAACTTCCCATTCACTACAAAAAATTAGTGTACACTCCGATAATCAGACCAATTTGGACATATGGAATTGAGCTCTGGGGCTCCACCAAACCTCCCGCATACAATCCTTACAATCCAAAATCCTACGTAAAATCCTTGATGCTCCTTATTACGTTACAAATAAACTCATGAACAAAGACCTTAACATCCCATTCGTTGCAGATTTGGCCCAAAACAGATATGCGTCTTTTCATTCTAAACTCCTTAATCTCTCATCCTTAATTATCAATTTTTAATTTGTTTTAATTAATTTAAATTCATCATAAATTTAATATAAGTATCACATTACATTAGTTTTATTATATTATTTATTATTTATGTTGAAGGTATGTTATATTATATAATAAATAATAATGTTATTGTAAATGTTTAAAAGTGAAGTTGTAATATAAGCTGTTGAATGTTTAGATGTCCCTGAGGATGGCTAGAAGGGCCGAAACGTAGGACAAATAAATAAATAGTGTTGAGACTGTTTTGGATATTAAATTGATTTATTGATAAAAATTAGTTTTATATTACATTTTAGTTTTTATTTTATATATGGATCAGATTAATATTGGATTTTTTTTACTGGGCTCTTCTACTTAACCGGTGATGATTTGGTTCCCACCAAGACCTTAACTTCTAATTTTGATAAATTGACAGTTTCATTAGAATAAAAAAATATATTATACAGAAAAGGATTTTCAGTACAGTTTATAGTTGATTTTTACCTTCAAATATAGATTTAAATGAATTGACAAAACAGAACTATAATATAATTTGAGTTTCGAAACGGGACTCTGTGTGACTTTCTACGGCACAAATATTGCATCATTTTCAAGGCTAAAGCGTCTCAATGACAAAGTTTGAAATTAATGAGGAAAACAAAGTGTGTATTGGAGATGAGAATGACGAGCAGAAGACCAGCAAAGAATGCGGAAAACCAGAAACACAAAGAAAGATTCTATCACAAAGACTAACTACCGAAGGCTAAGGGACGAACTAATAGAATGCCTAATAAGAACAATGGAGATTTGATAAAATAAACCATGGATTAAGTTAGAACGTAGGTGAGATTTACAGGTACCATAAATGTTATCTCCTTATATTTTTGTTCTTAATAGATTAAAATTATCAAAAACACTAAATGTTTTTAGAAAGGCATAAAAATCAAATATTAATATTCAGAATTTTATAATTCGTAATAATGACATAGAATCATTCTTACTTTGATGGAGTTTTAAATAAAAACACATTTAAAAAATAAAAAAAACAATTGATGTTCAATCAATCAGTTGAGGGAACATAATTCAAAAACTAAGTGTCACAAATTGATTTTTTAGAACGTTAAAATAACTTATCCTCTTTACTTTATTTTCTAGGTGATTTATAAGCCTTCTTACTTAACATTTTATTTTTATTAAATTTTTAAAATTTATTTATTGACCTGTACAACTGTACATAAGATACAACAAGTAAATTTGAAATAAGATCACAATGGTATGAAACAGGCATGTAGAGAAACTATCCATTGGTAACACTCTAAAAATATATTTACAGCATGTCTCTAGGGCATCTTCTTTTCAGGCGCCTCGGAGGATTGTCACGCATGAAAGAGGAAGCAAGGTTAGAAACTAATGGGTTTAGTTTATTAATTTTACATTAGTAAAATATTTTTTCCGACGTTTCAGACTATCCTTCCATCTTCAGGTGTGAATTCTAAAAATAGCAACCAGGTACTGCAACATTTAACTAGTTACATTTAAAGTTAATATATATGATTATTTGTTATTTTATTGTACTTAAATAATTATCTTTTCTGCAGTTATATTTCATTGGCTTATAGTCAGATACATAGCTACAATTTAAGAAAAAAATCGCTATGGTTTTTCACAATTACCTTTTCTCAAATTAAAAGGTATAATTATTTTTTTAATTAGTTCTATAGACCTTGAAGATCTTTGGCCGCTCCGAACCAGCATGCCACCGCCTGCCTTTCTTGGGCTACTGCTTTTCAGTTTGCTGCATGGAGCTCTTTGGCATAAAAAGTATAAATATTGGTTTTAAATAAAAAAAAAAAAAAAAAAAAAATTTAAGTAAAATATTTCAACACAATTTTAGTAATTTGAAGAAAGTTCTCAAATTTTAAACTTTTTGGGTTTTCAAATTATAGAATCGGTACATTTACTGTCTCACAAAACAGCAACATTTAACTTTTGGTACAACTCACAAACTAAATTATACTGTTTTGCTGTTTACTAAGAATGATAAATAATTTCAAATAACTACCATATGATTTTGATTTGTTTCACTCGAGTTTATCTCAACTAAAAACTAAATTTTTCAAAATTTCAAATAAATCAATTCACTTTTAACTAACGCCACTTTTTTACCGTTTATTGCAATGTATTATATTAAGTGATATATTTATAAGGAACTAAAACTATTTTATTTTATTTTTTTATTCTTTTTATTTTTATATAGGTATTGATTTTATTACATTATCCATTATATTAATTATATTGTATAAAAATTTAAAAAAAAACTATAAGCTATACATTATATTCTGTTTGCACATTTCAAATATCAATTTATGTGTTATTTGAACTTATGCTGATGTATAATACATTTGTACTTGTACGTGCAACTGGGTTTATCCCACATATATAGTAAAACATTTTTTTTATGCACTTCCTATGAATAAATATGATTTTTTACCACGTAGAAAAACAAAAATAAAAAACTTTTTTTATTTATACATTATATATCATTCTGTATTTTAAAAATTCTCTTTGTACGTTCTTGTGAATTCTTTCCTTTTTCATTGCTGTAGTCTCCTTACTTTCCTAACTATTTTTTTTTTAAGTAGGCACGCTAACATTTCCTAATCTATTATACTAATACTTAGCGTTAATTACTTGGATACCAGAACTATATTCTATATTTTAAACACTATATCTTACAGATTTTCCACACACTTTTCTTTCATTCCAAAATTCTTTTAATTGGTCTGCATAATTTATTGTGAGCTTCCGTTTTTTTTTTATACGAGGATTGGTAAGAAGATTCTTTTATGAATGACTTTTTTGTTGCTTCTCATATTTTCTCTTTTATCAATTATTTTTAGTATGCTTCATTCGTTCCTTGATTTCGACATCATATATTGCGTAATACGATTAATAGAGATAAATATTTTATATTTTGGCGAGAGGGATGCGCTGGGATCTTTTGAGCTCTGCTCTACCCCTCACACGTGGCTCAGGGATCCTCAGGTCGATTGTGTAAATATTGTATATATTCTTTTATCATTATGTTATTTTATTTATTTATTTTTCATATAGATAGTTTGATTATGTTCATCTTGTTTATTCTTTTGTTTGTATATATTTTAAGAGAGTTTTTTTTTATTGATTTTTTTTTAAATTTATTTTATTATTATTTTATTTTAGTATGTATGAGATCATTCATCACTATTACCTATTGCCCACAACTGTGTGATAGATTTTAATATCTATCAATAAATAAATCTATAAAAAAAAAATATTTTATATATAAACTTAAGGTCGTATTTTATTTCAAATTCAATGACTATATTTATCATTATATATTTCTGATGATATTAATAAAACTGAAATGTATTATATATTTATAAAATCGCAAAAGTGACTTGCTATATCGACTTCCTCATCCTTACTTGGCTTTAAACATATCATTCAAGGGTAAATAAAATTACTGGAAATATTCCCTGGCACGCGTTGGCTTCATGAATAAAAGTAGACATGAACCGAAGGTCCTCGTCACTCCACGTGCTTCAGAAATGTCTTCTTCGAATAACCATCCTTTGATCCATCTCAATCCTCAGCAGAAGAAATACGGATTTAGGGAAGTAAATTACATACTTTCGAAATCGACATTAATTGTTATGATGTAATGCTACTAGAAAAAATATGTTAAATCGGTATTATATACATATCGATGGTTAAATATATAGATATTCTAAGCCAAGTGGGAACCCTTGACACTTCAGGATATGGGAGCCATCCAGAATATAAATGGTGCTCTTATTTTCTCAACGTATCTTCTAAATTGTTTTCTAAATTACTTCGGATAATTAACAGAAAGAAACAGCATACTAGTTAAAATCATTATTTATTTAATGGGGGGTAGTGCTGCTCGCGTTCGTATCATTGATACACATGCCCCCTGGATAGCGCTAAATGTGCAGTAGCTGTCGCCACAACAGCCCACAGAATATAACAACTACGGCACTTAACCGTAATGCAAACGGCCTTTCTCAAGGTCATCAAAACTCCAAGCTCAAAATTATTTTTCTGGAATGCTGGAGGTCTAACACATGATAAACTTACAGAATTGAAGATTATTTTGGAAAAATATAATATTGACGTTGTTGGTCTTTGCGAATGTGGAGCTTCAACTGAAAAAGACTTTATAAGTATAAAAGGATAACAAATGAAAATATGGACACGTGGACGTCAAGTGGCCTCAGGAATGGTAGTTTATGTTAAAAACCATCTAGTCGCTAAAATCGATATAATTACGACTATGACTGCAACAGAAAAGTCTGAGGTGATGCATGCCATAGTATGGAATGGAAAATGCATGAGGAAGATCTGTTTTATCTATAGCCCACCGGGAAACAAGCTGCCTAATGTTTTAAGAAAATTATGTGATATGATAAGGTGTAAACAGAGTCCTAACCTGTTGAAGGTAGGTTCTGTTTAAAGTTTGCAATTGTAAATGAAAGAAAGAAGAGAAGTGGTTAATACAATTTTTAAATTTAAGAAAGAGTTATATAGAAGAAGTTGTGTAAGTAGAAATATATTTAAAAAAAAAAAAATTATAATGTTATTGTGATGTTAATTTAATGATTGACTTGTTTAGAGATGGGACAAAGGCAATTAGTCGGCATTTTTAAGAATTTTAAAAGAGAAAATGACAACAAAGTAAAGGTAGGACCAAAGAAATCAGTATGTAAGTGTAGAAAATAATGAAATTGTTATAAAAATAATTAAAAGGAGCTGTTTGTAGGTATCCTTGAAAATGATCTGAGGGTCGAAACGTTGGAAGGTTTTAAAAAGAAAAAAGTTGAGAAAAAAGGATCAAATTTGTTTTTAAATAAACTAAACCACTCTCAAACAAGAATATATTAATAAAAATTAATCTAAAGCTGCCTCTTGTTTATATTGTTATTATAATCTTATTTAATATTGTTAAAGTAAAAAACTTTTAAAAGAATTCAAACATTTACCATAAGCTCCTCAAATAAAAATTCAAGAATTACTTCTTCAGTCTATTTTTTGAGTGCATCATTTCCTGTGCGTTATTACGTCTCTGATAAACTCCTTAATTGTTCTAGATATTTCCGTAGTTCTCAGTCCATTTCTGGAATTTCTGGAAAAATTTATAAAAGAATGTCCTGCAGCAGTCTGGGCTTCAGTCTTCGGGTTGAGGTTGGGTTTACCAGGTTGTAGGTTACTGCTCCTTTAACTGTCGGCAACTGGGAGTGGAACTTCATGAACCGTTTTTTGATATAATCCTCTATTTGACTCCACTTGTAATTCGCGATGCAATTGGCTATTTCTTATGAACCAAGGAGCATTAACTGCGATTCTTAGGACTTTGTTTTGAAAAAATTGTAGTTTTTTCCTTTTCGTGAAGGATGCCCCTCCCCAGACTTCACAGCCGTACATCAGCAGTGGCCTGAGGATTGTTTTAAATATAAGAACAGTTGTTTCTGGTTTTAGTTTGGAATTTCTGTTTAGGATAGGATATAGCATTGCTAACCTTGCATAAGTTTGAGTTAGTGCTCCATCTCTTGAAGACGAAACTATTCCTGTCCTGATGGTATCTGAATCGGATATACGTTGAATGCTTCGTTAATTTCTACTATTTGAGGATTTGTTTCCTCTTTGGAATCTTCCAATTATATACATACGGTAACTTCTATTTTGTAAGGATGGTGAAAGGCGTTAGTGAACTGAAAAATGCTGTCCAAAACTTTTAAATAATGGCTACTAAGACAATTTTCTTCCAAACCTTTCGGCTTTATGAAAATACAAATTGAATAGTTATTTATTATTTTGGTATATCATAACCTTCTACAGGGCATTGATCACTAAATAAAAAATTCCTTTCAATACAAGGTCACCAAGTTGTGAGGAGGCAAGGTTGTTGAGGACACGCCTTAGCCATTAGCTGTCTTATGCCACTGCTGTAGGCATGATATTATGTTTAATAATCTTTACAAAAAAGATAATTGTTGTTAACTTAACAAAGCAATAAGTAAAAGTTAAATGTGCACTTCTGGATCTTGATCAATGAAAAAGATGCAACAATTTTGGATTTCTTAATCAAAGTAGCTATTTTAACTATATTCTATTTTGAATTATTGTATCAATAAATGAATGAGAAGTTGTTAGGGATGGCTGCCTGGCTTCCCAGTATTTTTAGTAATCACAGAATCTTAATTCCAGGTTCATTATTATTATTATTATTATTATTATTTTATTTTATTTTTTTATTTATTTTTTTTTTGCACGGCACAATTTTAATACTGTCAAAATATGGTACTCTAACAATAAAATAGATCAAAATAATTTTAGTAAAACATATCCGAACCTGTTAATATTACCTCCTGTTCAGTACGAATTATCAAATTAATGTATAAATAAAATAAATTTTATCCAATTTTAGTCTTAAAACAATTTATATTTCTTAATAAGTCAAACGTTTCAGCTAATTCGACCGTCCTCTAGGACAATCTATCATAAGCTTTTATTATACATATGATTTTTAACAATTTTAAATAAATAACAATATTATTAGTAAATTATCATACCTTAAATACAATTTTAGAACCACATCAATTTAAAAAAGAAAAAAAAAATATGCAGGCTATTCTGCCCAGGTCATTAATTTCAGTCCACAATTTCCTATTTCATTTATTATTATAATTCATATCAAGGTTAATTATAATTATCAATATTTAATATATCCCATATTTTTCATAAATCAATTTTACTTAAAATCTCTCCATTGAGTTGCTTCAGATTTCTTGTGTCTTTTTTAAAATTCACTTTATTATTAATGTTTTCTGATATATAAATGGACTCTAGTATTTTCTTTTGAATGTGTTATTTTCTTTATGTAAAATTATAGTATTTTCAAAATTGAATGTATGCTGGTTTTTAGTTATATGCTACACCAGTGCTGCTTTATTGGGATATTTCATGTTGTTTTTTAAATCATTTTTGTGTTGATACATTCTATCACCCAAACATTTTGGATTTCTTAATCAATCTTTAGTAGTTACTTTAACTATATTCTATTTTGAATTATAGTATCAATAAATGAATTAGAAGTTGTTACTGATGGCTGCCTGGGTTCCAAGTCTTTTTAGTAATCACAGAATCGTAATTCCAGATTCTTTAATTCTTTTCATGCACGTACAATTTTAATCATTTCAAAATTAATATTCGGTACCTGTTGAACAGATCCGATACTTAGTACTCCGTCTTGACAAGAGACTTACTTGGAATCCACATACAAGACTGAAACGACAAGAAACTGCTCATTGATTTCGATTGCTACAACACCTACTTGACAAACGCTCTAAACTTCCTATTCACTACAAAATAGTAGTATACACTACGATAATCAGACCAATTTGGACATATGGAATTGAGCTCTGGGATCGTACCAAACCGTCAAATTCCTCCCGCATCCAATCCTTACAATCCAAAATCCTACGTAAAATCCTTGATGCTCCTTATTACGTTACAAATAAACTCATCCACAAAGACCTTAACATCCTATTCGTTGCAGATTTGGCCCAAAACAGATATGGGTATTTTCATTCTAAACTCCTTACCCATCCCAATCCATTAATTCTTAATCTCTCATACTTAACAATCCCTGATAATCCTACGAGGCATCCGAAAAGAAGATGGCCACAGGACCTTCTAATTTAAATTAATGCTTGAAGTACTACTAATGGGTGGTTCCTTCCCAAGATTTTCAAGTGTAAATAAAAAATACAACATATTTATTATATGTACGGTTGTAAATCACATTAAATAAATAAATTTAAAAAAATATTCGGTACACTAATAACAATAAAATATATCAGAATAATTTTAGAGTGAAACATCTCTACAACCTATAAATATACCTTACCTTCTCTTCAGTTCGAATTATCAAATAAATGTTCGGATTGAATATAGTATCAACTGATAAAAAAAAAAAAAAAAAAAAAATACATTCCTGGAACAGCTACTGTGGCGGAACAGTTATATCAATTGCTGTTATCAATCCTAGATCGATAAGAGGAATATTTGTCCACTTTATAGGACAGAAGCGATGAATAGAAGTTGCCTACTGCCTGCCTGAATACATGTCGAGCGTTCCATGGCCTCACCTCATTCTTTTATATTCGAATCAGAATTGATGAGTGCTTGACTATGAAGGATTTATAATGACTGTTTCGTAGGGGATTGTTCATGGATAGTAAAGATAAAATGAGAGAGAGATAGATGAATTTGATATAAGATATCATTCATGATACATTTAAAAAGAAAAACAGAAATAAATAATAGACAAATAAATAAATATGCAAAATATAAAATAAATTTCTAATAAAATACATCAGAGTTTTTGATTCACTTATGTACAATATTTACATTTAGATAGGAAAATTCCGTACAGAGATTGTCTCCATCCACTAAAAAAAAAAAAATAAAAAAAATAAAAAAAATAAATAAATAAATAAAAAAAAATATTGACTAATAAACTAATTTATTATTAAGTTGACCATGCCTTCAAAGCTAGAGGAAGTATTTTGTGATACCTAATGTTTCTCTGTAGTACTGGACCATTTCCTATGAAAATTTGAGCATATCTTACTGTAAAATATACTAAAATGTTTAATTAAATACATTTATTTTTGTTGAGAGTTTCGAAAGACTAACGTTTGGGTTCATGGTCCAATCCCATTTTTGGGAACAATGGATCTGGAACAATTATTTATGTCATTATTTTATCATTACGAATTTGATACCATTTTTGTTATGAAAAAAGAAATAATTACCCCAAATATATTACCTTACCATATTGCTAAACCATGGTGCTTTGTATACAGTTTGGCTTGGCTCTTTGTTTTTCTCAACTAACATGTTCTGAAACTGAAAGATTGAGTTTCATAATATGTTAGTCTCTTGATATTCTGTTATTTCATGAAACTAGTTTACTTTGTTAAATGTGAAAGGAAATTATTTATTTTTAATATCGGAACACTTTTAGTTTTGGTGTATTCTAATGTGCAGGCGAGAGTAATCCCAAAATTAATATCTCCTCTTTCATAATTAAAAAATGACGTAATCCTGGACCATTCTTTAAAAAGTTGAGTATATCTTTCTGTAAGATATGATACAATTTTTAATATAAACAAGTATATTAGTTAAAGAGTTTCAATAGGCTAAAGTTTGGGTTCATGGTCCAATGCCATTTTTGGGAACGGAACGGATCTGAAACAATTATTTGTGTCATTATTTTATTTACGCAATGTTTACTAATAGTGATATCTTCACTTTTATAAATAAAAAATAACGTTTATTTTGTACGATATTTTCATTATTTAGGCATAGAAGCCTCCAAAGTGTCATAATAATCAAAAATATTAACAAATAAATTTCAATTATGTCTAAATTTTGCCATCTGGTCTAACTATATTGAATGTACTTTTAAGAATAAATTTTAAAGACTGCACATGTACCTATATTTTCACATTATCGCCACTTTGGTAGTTGCATTGTGCAGACTGTGACAATATCTGTATGCCCTTGAGAATCCATTGAACCTCATCTTTCACCTTGTCGTAGCTGCGTAACCTTCCGGCCTGTTCATTCAATTTAGGGGACAAGTTGCAGTTACTGAGTACTAAGTCTGGACTACAGGGTGGGTTCATGATAAAATTTCATTTAAATTTAAATTCACTGTAGAAAGCAAGGGATGGTTTTCGAACTAATTATGAGCGAAAATTTTAGTGGAGAATGCTAGAGTCCTTGCTTAACCCTTCTTCAGTTTTTAATCGCCTGAGTTTCTTCAGTATTTCAGAACCTGTCTATGTCTATTCGATCAGGTATATAGTCTGGGAAAATAAAAAAAAAAAACTGACGGAAGTATGAAAAACCCTCCAAAATAAAATGGGTCTATTCATGTTGATGAGTGTGGTTTATTACACTCAAATACCTGTAAACCAATTCACCGCAATTAGTTCTTCCACCAAACAATAGTTATGAGCCGTAGATTATGCCAACGGTTTGATGTTTACGGATTTTATATGTCAATAAAATATTATGAAATTTACAACTCCTTGTCTATAAAACCTAACCGGTAGATCCTATATAAAACGTTACAACTAATTAAAGAATGTCCAGCAACATAAGAGCACCACAACGTAATGATTGGATTAAGTAGTCTAAAGTGCTATGAAGTCCATATCTAACTATATAGTACAAGACCCCGGTAGGAAAAAAAGTCATTTATTTCACCCCAATTTTTGGTTACTTTAATAAAAACTACGTATAATCACTAGTCAAAATTGATGAGACTACCAAGTATAATTAGGGGAAATACAAAATGGCGGATGTTTCGAAATGTTAAATAAAAATTAAATATTCATTCGAAACTCCATATCGTTAAAACTACCAACACTAGAAAACCTAATATAACATCTTTTAAAGTAGAATAAAATATGGGCCCTAGTAGATCTATTTATGTTCAATATTTCTTGAGATACAGTTTTTTAAATAGCAACAATTCATTGTAAAATCAGAATATATTTTGAATTTTTTTTATCTGAGTACAGATGTCTGCCAGCAATCAAATCAAAGATAGTTTAATGTACTATAAAGAAGTTTATATAGTTTATCTTCATAGGAATAGTATTTTTTATGATATATGCATATGAATATGAATTTCGCATATAAAATTTTGTCCAAACAAATATAAATCAATTTATTTTATCAAATATTAGGAAAACAACTACTCCTACGATGGTAAAGGTCATAAACTACTTTATAGCACATTAAACTAGCTTTAATTTGAGTGCTAATAAACATCTGTACATCTGATGGTTCTTGAGATAAAAATTTCTCAAAATGAATTTACTAAATACTGATTTTTCAGTATATATATATATCGTGAAATTCTCCTTTTCAAAAAACTGTACTCGGGAACTACTGCACACTCTATTAGGACTCATATTCAGCTAATGTAGTCAGCTTTATATGATGTTCTATTAGGTTTTCAAGTGTTGTAAGTTTTTTTAACTATATGGAGCTCAGAATGAAAAATTATTTATTATTATTATTATTATTATTAACGTGCTGAAACAGCCACCATTTTATATTCCCCACAACCATACTTGGCAGGCTCATAAATTTTGACTAGTAATTATACGTAGTTTTCTTTAAATTAATCATAAATTTGGGTAAAATAACTGACTTTTTTCTCCTCTTTAGTGGTTTTAAAATTAATTTTTCTTTGTCCTTTCATGATGATCTGGAAGTATGCTTACTAAATTGCTGCTTAACCTTTCTCTATGTTTTTTAAAATATCAGTTTAAGAGTCTTAATTTTTATTTCACATTCTTTTTGCTCCCGATTATCAACTCTTTGCTAATGACTTACCTACGTCCAGTTTTGTTCTGACCATAAGAAGGAGCTGTTCACCTTGCTGCTACAAGGTTAAAATGGTTATGGTTTACTATTAACAAAGAATTTATATAACTAATACAAAATGGCAAAACTTCATTACCTACGCCATTAAACATTGTAGTTTGAGTTGTTAATTTCCTCTATAAGATTCAATATTATTAAATTAATTAATATGACCAATCACTTCTCAAATTGATTACAACAAAAATTACGTATGGACTTGTTCAATCGAATTGGTATACTGATCTCTACAATAATTCGTTTCGAAAATGTGTGAAAGATTTTAAAAATACTTCAATTCAATTAGACGCAGTTTAAACATTTTACTAATCAAACATTATAACTAGGTATGTCAGTTGGATAAACAGCTTGAGAAAACAGGAGTGATGCAAATTTTATTTCAACATGACCCTGATTCTTATTCAATTTCAATTTTTTTTTTAAAACCTAACTTATAGCCTGTCAAACGATAATATTTCTCGCTGTATTTACCTAATTCCATCACAAATTACAACTTATAACGTAGTGATATACACGATTTTGGTTGGCCCTTCCCTCGTTTACAGGTTTTTAAATATTTAATTACTTACATATGTCGTAAATTTTCTTATCAATAGATTTGCTTATATGGTTGTTGTAATATTTTAATTCTTTCTACTGAGTACCCTGTATTTATATAGCTAATTTAGCATTGATTTTTTCTGTCTCTTAACTCCATAATCCCCAGTGTAGGTTATTGCGACTAAGATTAGGAAAACAGGATTAGTGACCGATATTACAGATCGTGCTTAAATTTTAAATGTAATACGATTTCATGTCTCAGAAAAAAAAACATAACAGAGGTAGAATGCTTAAAGCTGTTTCACTGTACAGGATGTTAATAAAGGACAAGTTTGATTATTTTATTACTAATTAGAATCCAATAAAAGTATTTATTCCACAATTTATATATTTTTTCACGAGAAAAGGTCTTGAAAACTAGTGAGTGAATCCTCCGACATCATACACACAGAATCTAAGTACAAATCTTTTCTAATACTGGTCTAATTTAGATAATTTGATTTTAATAGTGCAGAGAATTTCATTAAGTGTACACAGACGTACTGCCTGGTTTTATTGTATGCGATTGCGCAAGTACTAAAATAATTTCTTTGAGCAATCCTAATTTCATTATGATAAACCGTCCTTAAGTGAATGGTGAGTTAATGACGCCCCAATTTCTCTGACCCGTCTTATTTCATGCTGGCTATATTAGAATATGTTAATGGCAGCATTCACTGCCTTATTTTTTAAACAAAATATCTTACGGTATGTTCATTAGTGGATCATGAATACCTTCTATAATTTGATACTTTTCGAATCTTATTTTTGAAGACTATATATTACCCGATTCTGCAAAAAACATCAATAATAGACCAATAGTGTTCTTCTGAATTCTCCATTCTATGCCCTGTTTGCTCGTACTCCTAATGGAGTTGAAGTTTTCCATACCGCCGAGCAAGTAGCCATGGAAAAATCCTCAGTGGCCTATTCAAAGATGGTAGAAGATAGTTTCTTCTCTTTTATAAATCCTTTAACTAGTGCTCCAATCGTTTGAATTAAATAATGAAAAAAAAGTATTAATTACAATATTCTAGGGGGGTATCCGCAAAACAATTTTTGGCTTACCCATGAAGTTCAAGTTTCCTTGATATCACTTAATTAATTATGTAAAATTACGCTATTACCCTATAAAATTACCCTAAAACGAATAACTACTCATGAATTTATATTAATAAAAAATAAATCTAATCTGACTCACCAATGAAATTACCCAAGTATCTAAAACTTGGAATTTTGGATGAAAATATTTGATGCTGAGGACATAAATTCCCTGCATGAGTACTTACTTCCCTACCTTATTTTGTGAGTATGGAAATGTAATTGAATATTTATACAAATTCTACCTTTGTCAGTTAAGGGTTTGGAAGAAACTTATTTTTGAAATATTACGATTTATTAAGTTTAACAAATTGTATTACTAATTTAATATATATTGCTTTTATTTAATTGTCGCTATATTAAATGAGGCCAAGAGTTAAATCAATGAGATTCAAATAGGTCAGGTGGATAAACATTGCTGGCTATTTTTATTGCAGGGTCCATCCGTGATATTTTTAGAAACGGAGCCAATTTCCGTATCGTTCAACAACCCGAACTGAAGGGAAAAAAGTAATTTCACTCCGTGTAAAGAAAAGTAATTACAATTTGGTATGAATAGAACTTTTTTTATTTTGCTCTCGATAGAATATAAGAAATAGGGAACAAGCCCACGATGTCACTGAATAAAAGAATAATAAAAACTAAAGGTATCTGAAAATAATTGAATTCATGAAATTTATTCCTGCATTTATTTTCAAATATTATTATTTATTTATGTGGTATAAGAATTATTATTAATTAGAATTAAATCTTTTTAATATGGTTAATATCATCTCTAACAAGAAAATAATCATATCTAAATGGTTCATAAGAAATTTTTAAAAATGGAAAATTACTTGGATGGAATTTTGTTTCGGCTTTCGTTTAGTGTCCTAAACCACTTAAATTTTTCCAACTATTGGACGTAAATAGCTCTATTAGGGCTAATATTTCAAAAACTTTACTCTTCTTTAAATTATGTTCTTTTAGATTTTCGAATTTTGTTGGTAGGTTTTAAGATATAGAGCACCGAATGAAAAATTAATGTTTTTTTAAGGTTTTGAACAGCCGCCATTTTTTATTCCCCCTACCTATACTTGGCAGACTCATCAGTTTTGACTAGTAATTATACATAGTTTTCATTAAAGTAATCAAAAATTGGGGTGAGATAACTGCCTTTTTTTCTTCCCGGGTCTTGTACTATTACTAAAATAAGAATTTGAAACAAAATGGATGATGTTAATTTTTAATTCTGAGGATTATTCCTATATATATATATATATATATATTTTTTTTACGAATGTTTAGTATTTTCTTTCAGATACTGCCTATCTTGAAATATAAAACTAAAATGTTTTAGGAGTGGTTAATTTTTTTCTTGGTTGAAAAGGTTTTTCAAAGGAAATAATAAACCTACAGAAGACTAAAAATCAATTTGGTTATACATATAAAACGAATTTTCGTTTTTTTATTTTATTTCTTTTTCTTTTTTTGCTTTACTTCTTCATCAGCAATTTAATAAAAAAATTATATATAAGTTATAAGCTTACACTTAATAGTTCAAAAGTGTCATGTTAGTACTTGATTATTTGTCAGAAATATGACCATGAAGATGGACGTAAAAAATAAATATTAATTTGGAGACAGTTAATGGAGTAAAAAATATTAATGATGAATAATAAAATAAGGAAATGTGAACTTATTTTCAGAATTCATTTTTATTTAATTATTTATTTTATTTTGTTGTTGGATTGTCATATGTCTATCAAATAAGTTATGAAAAGCAATAGAACTGAATAATTTGTAAAAAAACTCAAAACGTGTTTATAATATGATGAAAAAATAAGATAGGACTACTTCTTTCTGAAAAAATAAATAATAATCAGTTCACACAGATGAACTTAAAAATATACTTGATGATTTTCTCCTTAAACGAATCCACTTTTTTCCTATATCAGTTTCAAAAATATTGTCTGTATAAGTAGACAATATGTATAAATATTGTCTGTGATATAAAAAATATATATTGATTTATTTTTTAAATTGATTGTAATCGCCATTAACAATAGTAAGTAAAACCAGTAAATATATCGATTAAGACTCTGAAAATAACGTTTTATTATCGTACGGTACTAGTTAATTGATGTCACAGTTAGTAATAAATATTTTTTTTTTCTTCAGATATTTCAATTGAGACTTTTAATTAAAACCTATTGAACTCAGTCACTTACCTAATTTTATTGTAATTATATATTTTTTATTTACTTTTGTATATTTTTTGATAGATAATACAAATTGACAAAAGAAGCAACAATTTAGGCATGGAGAAAAAATGTAGTATATATATAGGATCAATGGCATGCCCTTAGTCTTAATGTGTGCGAAAAAAACCTACCCACACGCCACCCAAAACCTGAACAAAAATACATGAGTTTGGTCCATTCTACTTCTATATTTATTGTATTTTATCTACTCTAAGCCACGTAATATTAATAAATATTAATAATAATATTAATACAACCTCCTATCCTGCATTCAGGTCAAAAATTGAAACAATAGTGCTTAATCTAGTGATCAGCATTTAATCTGCTCCAGTATTATTGGATGAATCGCTGTGTTATTGGTGACAAGACCTCATTATTGTAGATTTATTTAAATCTTGTTATTAATTTGTAATTTTGTTGTTCACTAAGTATAAAATTTTTATAATTAGTGAAGGTGAATGGTGACAAAAATTAATAATAATAAATTTTGTTCAGCTTAGAAACAAGGATTAAATTATTTGAAGAGAACCCTCTAAACAGCTTCTAACATTTATTTTTCCGGGAGAAAGATAAAAAAAAAAAAATAATAAAAAACCTAACAGATAAGGGAGTTTTTCATGTTGACAAATAATTTTTTTAAAATAATTTCTTACCTTTTTACCTTGGCAGTCGGGGTATCTCCTTCTAAGCGAAGATGATTAATGGTCAAAAATTGCCACAGAATGGACTCCATACGACCTTCAAAGAAGAAGAGGACGTCAATATAAAAGACGGAGCGATATGTTCAAGAGGATGGCAGGACTCCTCTGGTGGAGATGACAGAGAAGTCTGGAAGAAGAAATGAAAAGAACTCGCCTCCCGATAGGGCTAGTCACCCCGGGAAGTGCTGACTATTACTCCCGTAAGGGAAGGCCTATGCAGGAAAGGATACAGAAGTGGAGTGAGGGAGGAAGAAGAGAAAATTGATAGAATTTAATGTTTTGTCAACTTATATATATATATATATATATATATATAATTTAATTGCATTAATAAAAGACTATTTTCATTTCATTTCACCTTTTTACCTTAGGGGCTTCCTCGTATGTTCGAATCTTTAGTTTTCATGAAAACATTTAGACCAATGCACAAAGAATATTTTCTTTCATATTCAAAGAATATCTAAAACATAATGAATGATAAAATTGCCCAATGTGTGACGTGTTTTAACGGGCAGGTTGTAAACGGTTTCAACTGCAACAGTTGGCATATGATCGAAGTGATTGTGCGAAATGGGCTTGCCTCTGCCAAAATTATTATTGTATTTTTCTTGAAGCTCTAAAAATGGGTTAAACTTTTTTATAATTTGATGGTTAATTCTAAGTTAAAGAATGGTTAATTTGTTATTGATATGTATGTTGTAAAATTCCTTCTCACTGACTATTCACTAAACCATATGAAAGACATTAAAGTAACGGTCAAAATACTAGATAAAAAAAAATTCGCGATTAGGTCATGTTTATGCTGCTTATAGTGATCATCATTGTATATAAGATAAGATCTTCAGTTCTATATTTGTTTCCCTCTTGAGAATCTCTACCTAAAATTTTTAAATAATGAAAAATTTATATATAATCTGGTTAATTTTCTTAAAATAAAGGATATTTAAAAAAAAGCAGATCATAATAATTGTGCATGGCCTTGGAGCGTTAGGAATTAGTCCAAATATATTCCATCTGGTGATCAGGCATTGGTTATGTGGTCTCTCCTCACTGGTTTGTTTATTCTGAGGTTGTTCAACCGAACATCTATTTATATTTCCTTTGTTTAGCCACTGATAACAAATGATTTTGACCAAATTATGGAGAAAAAAATCAACTTGCACTGTTTACAAAAGTCATCTTTGTTCCGATTATGATTCAGGAACTAAAATATCACAAGTTGGAATCACTTAACCACTATTCTGTCCAACCTAGTTATAAATAATGCGTTCTACAAGTTTATTTTGGTTCCATTGAAACAAGGACACTACTGAGACATATTTTTTAGTCTCCCCTTTCATTTGAGGTAAGAGTATTATTAATGACTAATAAAATTAATAAAACGTTTCTACAAAATTACATTTGTTGAGGTATAAAAGATTATTTTTAATTAATCTGTGAAAAACATACAGTAATTTATCGGTAATGAAAAAAAAAGGAAGAAGAAAATAAATTATTTAAAATTAAAAAATAAAATGGAATCGTAGCTGTTCATAATTTTATAATTTTAATTTCTTAAACTAAAAATCTGGTGTGGTTTGTGCATCATAGATTCTTCACTTATCACCTTACTGTAAATTGTTCAAAAATTAAATCTGTTGAGGTCAAAAATATTATAGTTAATGTATCTGTGAAAAATATAGAGTAGCTTACTGGCAATGAAAAAAAAGTAGAAGAAGAAGAAAATAAAAAATAAAAAGTAGAAGAAGAAAATAAATAATTTAAAATTAAAAAAAAAAAGTAGAAGAAAAACATAAATAATTTAAAATATTTGTATTAAAGAA
>NW_027113849.1:0-15509 GCF_000696795.3 Halyomorpha halys | reverse complement strand
AAAAAATAGTAGAAGAAAATCAATAATTTAAAATTTAAAAAAATGTAGAAGAAGAAAATAAATAATTTAAAATTAAAAAAAAAAATGAATTGATGCTGTTCCTAATTTGAAAATCACAATTTCTTAAACTATAAATCTGGCGCGGTGTGTGCATCACAAAACCCTCACTTACAACCTTACTTCGAAATTGTTGAGTAATCTTTACAAAACAATTTTTACGGAAGCATCTCATTTAAATAAGACAAAGTTTTATTGAAAATTTTGATTTTAATATCTATTTTGCCGTAAAAAATTTAAGTATCAAGGGAAAAATACTTCTTCTCGTTTCTCTTTTAGCTGATTATCGAATTCATTCATTGTTTAGACTTATTTTTTATCATTAGGGCCAAAAATGATAGATGCTTATTTATTGCAAATAAATAAAATTAAAACTAGTTCAGAGAAAGCTATTGGCAGAAAATTAGCCATTTAAGAAGTTACAACTTCTTGTATTGAATTTTACATCTTTAATCCTTCCGAACAGTCGTAAAGAACACAAAGAACTTGCTCTGTTGTTATTATGTAGAAAGAGTAGAAATATTTTAGAGAAGCTTAAACTGCTAACCTGATTTAACCAGGCGTAAAATCAATTAAAAAAATAATAATTGAAGAAATTCTCCTCCGATTCTCAGATTATTTAAAAGTCCAATAGAGTTAACTCAAAAAATGGCCGTGCGCTTATAAAGGTCGGGTAAATTTATTTTCAGACATGTATGCTTTACTTTTCTATTGAAATCTAAGTTTTCAACGTCTCCTACGTTTTTTTCGCCTTTAAAAACCTCTAAAAAATTCTTTAAAAAGTTCTTTTTTTGGTTTTCCCTCATTAAATAGCTTCAAATTATTATCGGCTAAATAATGTTAAATTACCAGTAATTTTCATATATAACATATATTCTGAGCTACTGAGATATGGAGAATATCAATATTTGCAGAAATGTTTAAACAAAAATAAAATTAGATATGCTAATTGCTTTTCCTTTTGAATTAGTTGTTAATGCTCATAATTCTACTCACAGTTTTCACATCTGCATTCTCTACAGATTGGTGACCACATGTGCTTCCTGCACTTCCCTCTGAACGCAACATATGCTAGCTTTTGAAGATATAACAAAAATCAACCACTGACAGTCTCTCTTATAAGTTTTTTTTTGTGGAATTGTCCAGATGTTAGCAAATTCCTATGAATTTAATGGCGAGTTAACTGATGGTCGAGGTATAGATAACGAACATTAATCTCATTCACAGGATTTTGGTATTAGCTGTTTCACAGCACATCTATGATGGAATTGAAAACTACTGGAAATATGTATCGGCTACTGGGGATCAACCGGCTGGCAACAGAGTGGTTTTCCAGCAGCTGTAATTATACGTCAACTACTACCAGTTCTGGAGGGTTAGTTGTAGATGATTCAATGGTATGACGAGCGGAAATTTTCGACTAAAAGAAGCAGTAATTTCTCTTGTAACAGTTTTTAACTTCATCGACGCACAAAAACGAAAAATATATCTGGACTCTCTCATTTGATGATCTTAAAGCACTTCATATAAGAATGGATTCTTCAAATCCGAATTGGCTCCGTTTCTATAGTCACTTCTCAGAGGAAGGTATTGGCAATGGGACAAAGTCCAAATTTGGCTCAGCTTTCATACCTGTCGAGTGGCATACAGGGCCAGCGTATTGGGAAGGCAAAGTGACATACACTGTGTTCTCTGGAATTAGAGCAATTATCTTAAGAAATATTTGACCTTTGTGCAGTAACTGCGTGGTTTTAATGCCGTTAGTTCTTTTTTTATTATCTCCTGCTTGGTTATTCCTGACAAACATTTATTTAGATGTAACCAACCTATTCTAACCAGAGTGGAAGTGTCAAATTTTCATTCCATGGGGCCGCCAAAAAATATAAGTCAATATACCTCCCTCCTCATCCGAAGTGAAGCTCTTAGCTAGATTATCAGTATAACGTTAAAAAATACTAATGAAAGCAATATTTAAAAATATTCTTCTATTAGAATATTAGCATTGTACATAATAAACCATATTAATGTTAGTTTTTGTTTGATTATTATTATTTTTTTTTTTTCAAAATTGAAATTACTGCATACATTACTAGGTTTTGCATACATTACTAAAATATACAAACATTTTGCATATAACTCTCAGCTTGTATATTTGGTAGACTGATTTTTTTTTTTATTTTATACCAGATCGACCTGGTATGGGTATAGTCTCGTACAAAAGACACCCCTAACTATATACAATGTTGTTATTAAAAGAAGAAAAAAAATAAAATAAATAGATAAGAGTAATGCTTCTTAATAAAAGAGGAAAGTAAAATTAATAACAAAAAATAATGATATTGGTACACTTAAAAAAACAAACAATTGCCCTCTAATAATAAAAAGAAACAAGTTAATTTGAAAAAGGGACGAGAATAGAAAAAAAAAATGAAAAATAATAATGAATCAATAAAATGAGTAATAATAAAAAGTAAAATAGAGATAGTGTGACGATGAATTAATTTTATATTTGTTAAAATTTATAACAGAATGTCCTGGAGCAGTCTGGGCTTGAGTCTTCGGGTTGAAGTTGGGTTTCCCAGGTTGTAGGTCACTGCTCTTTTAACTGTCGGCAACTGGGAGTGGAACTTCATGAACCGTTTTTTGATGTAATCCTCTATTGACTCCATTTGTAATTCGCGATGCAATTGGTTATTTCTTATGAACCAAGGAGCATTAACTGCGATTCTTAGGACTTTATTTTGAAAAGATTGTAGTTTTTTTTTTCGTGAAGGATGCCGCTCCCCAGACTTCACAGCTGTACATCAGCAGTGGGCTGAGAATTGTTTTAAATACAAGAACAGTTGTTTCTGGTTTTAGTTTGGAATTTCTGTTTAGGATAGGATATAGCATGTAGACTGAAATAAAACTGAATAAGTAAATAGACAAAAGTGTCCTTAAAATATTTGTACATTATTTGTATTAGCTTTGATATTTTATAAATGACATCAGTTCCTCGCGAACGAAAGTTTAATAGATGGATATAAAAGGCTTAATCGGATTAGTTACTATCGGAAATGAGAAATCATTTGAGCTTTGAAACTAAATATAGTAGATTACAATATTAGGCCATAAATGAACAGTTCAATTTAAAATCCCATAACAACAACACCATAATTGTAATTGTTTTCGTATTTTTTAAAGTTTTTATTACATTTCTTTACCACTCCACACATAATACGTAGAAAATGCATCTAGTTAAAAAAAAAACTACACCATCTTCAATGAAATATGCATTGCATTTCATATTTCTTGAATATCCATGATATTTTAAATATAAAAAATCCCAAAACATGCACTTTTCAATTTTAAATTCAAAAGAGATTCGATACTTAGGACTCCAAGAAACTGCTCGTAGATTCCGATTGCTACAACACTTACTTGACAAACACTCTAAACTTCCCATTCACTACAAAAAATTAGTATACACTACGATAATCAGACCAATTTGGACATATAGAATTGAGCTCTGGGGCTCTACCAAACCATCAAATTCCTCCCGCATCCAATCCTTACAATCTAAAATCCTACGTAAAATGCTTGATGCTCCTTGTTACGTTACAAATAAACTCATTCACAAAGACCTTAACATCCCATTCGTTGCAGATTTGGCCCAAAACAGATATGCGTCTTTTCATTCCAAACTCCTTACCCATCCTAACGTATTAATTCTTAATTCAACATTCGTTTGTATCTCTCGTAACGAAACGCATACGCTTCTTAGAACAGAATAGGACAGTGGATGATTTATGTGGATTAAGAGCGATCTCTAGTTTTTGTTAACACCAATAATGATCAGGACATGTGAAAATACACTCTATATAAACATAAAACGCTCAAGGTTACAAAGACATATTCAATTTTTATATTAATCATTAAATCAAGGACAACCTCTAGATTCAGATAAAGCAACTTAAGCTCACTAAAATTTAGATAAAGATAAACAAATTAATATTTTGTTTTTTTTCGTAAAAATATACTCATAACAAGATACCAGTATTAAAAACGTTAAAATTAAAAAAACAAACAATAATGTTGTTATTATTTCCAGCGATTAAAGAATATCGATTTGCAGAAATGATGCAAAATTATGAAGAAACACACATGATTCAAGATTTTGTAATTAAATATATTTCGAAAAGAGCTAATTTACCATTGTAATTTGTATTGAATTTTTTTTTTTTAGACAAATAATTTAATTTAAAATAATAATATTAAATTAAATCTGTACTTGCACCGATCCTCATAAATCAGGCGGTCGAGGGTGATTCTGAACAATCACCTCCTTGCACATCCGTTGGTCTAGTAACCGTACCTCTTACCCTTAATGGGTTGTAGGGGTATACATTAATTTTTTTTTTAATAATGCTAGATATAAGTCTTAAGATCAAATGTTTACATTTCGTAGATGACTTGGCTTTTATGGCAAAAGGTGGGCTTGAAGTAATTGCCCAAATCTTGGAAATTAAGAAACGCTTGAAAATCTCTCTCTCAAACACTTAAATTATCACTAGTTCCAGAAAAAAAAACTAAAAACAATAGAAAGTTCAGGGCAATTTAGATACCAAACCAATTTTAATATCTTGTAGATATTACAAACTTTAATAGAGGAAACAAAATAATAATAATAAATAATTCTCACAACATATAATTACAATAAAGAAATCTTTCCAACAGCACTAAGATCAAGGATTACTACTTCGTAATCAAACCAGTTATTATGTATACTATAGAAATGGCCAGCATCACTAATCCAGAAAAATATTTAAAGATACTGTCTTGGTTTCTAGCTACTCTGTTCTCACCTTAATTAAAATATGCTTAATAATTAATTAATTAAGACTAAAGAAATTTAGAAAACAAATATAAAATAATATGATTTGTTTTTAATTTTGAATATTTATGCCTGTCAATTATACAGTCAATATTGACCTGACGTAATCAGTAAGTTGAAAAAAAAAATGAAAACCTGTTGAAATGAAAAATTATTACTTACAGAATAATTGAAGTGTAAATGAATACCTCATTCCATGTTCTAGCCAGTTTTTGCAATAAATTTGTCTTTCTTTGTTAGTAATACTATCAAATATGTTCATGAAATGTCGTTAAATTTTTATGTTTTATTATTATAGTATTATATTAATTAGGGATTTTAGAATGAATACCTAATTGAATCCGTCAAATAGACAAATTAAAGTGATAGAATTTATACAAATAGATATTGAAAAGTGAGTAGAACGTTATTAAGCTTTATATGGACAAAACTGATCTGAGAAACTATTTTTTTTTCTGTCACCCACCCTTTTTGAGACTTACCATTTTCATTAGAGCAGAGATACCCACCCCGAATTCCACGAACCTCTTTCTAGGGTTCCGCGAAATAATTTAGGACTGGATTATTCAGCATCAACTCGAACAGCAACCTTACCATCTCAGATTTTATTAAATTTTGCACACGTTTTTGTAGACATATTAACCTTTCTTAGCTTTTGCTTTGAAAAGATGTAATTTGACACTCTATCTGTACCAAAAGGTTAATGTAGGAGTTGCGCCATTTATCAACAAGTACCAAAAGGAATCCTCCACCAAAAACAAATTGGGAACCACCGTATTAGGAGAACATCAACACGTAATTTAAACACATTAAAAATTAGAAATTTTAGTGCGTTGGCAGCATTACATATGAGATCAAAAATATAACTCCCGAACAGAAGTACTATTTATTTACCTTTTCAATAATATTATGAATACCGAGAAACTACAGCCTGATCAGAATTTAGTTCTATATTAATGCATAAAAAGGTGACAAAGATGTAAACAATCACCATGGGGCAAGGACGTACCCAGGATCAAAACTAGGAGGGGGTAAGCAATAATCAAAGAAAATTATATATAATTTCGCAGTGCTATTAGCTATTACGATTGGTATTTGCTTGAAAAAAAAATTTTTTATCTACGTTTTTGTTATATTTGCATCAATTGGATGGAAATATCTTTATTGGCTTATAATTTACAGTGTAGACATGGAGTCCGGCCCAATCAGTGTTTTTTTCAGATAGATATAGCTTAGTATATAAGAAATGAGGGGTTTAGTTGTAGTCTTTTTATGCATTAGAATCATTTAAGTAATTCAGTCAGTTTTATACGGACTCAACATTTTAATAATATATAACGAATGAAGAAATTAGTAAGGAGTTACACGATTCAGTTATTATCTTATCTCTGTTTTTTAATGAACTGATAAACTAAAATGGCAAGGCAAAGTTCATTCCTTTTGTAACAATTAAAATGGAAATTTTAACAATAATCAAGTAGATAAGGCAGTCTGTTATCAAATTAGCTAAAACTTGGAGGTCTAGTACAAAAACGTAAGCAGTTATACATATTATTTTATATACGTAATAATCACATATATTTCTATTATATTATACAACATAATAATTACTAAGAATGAGAATTTTACTTTTTCTATATAGACGAATATTGATTTTTATTTAAATACTAATAAATGAGGTGTAATATGTTTCGAAACGTCGTGAGCAAAAGAGTTTAGTTTTGGTATTACCAATGAGCTATCAGATAAACTATGTTGGGTTTCCGTTTCATAGAGAAATTGGAAAACTAACTGTTAGATCCACAGACTCTTCAGGCCACCTGAAGACGAAGCAAAATTATTTGACTGTGGGCGTAGGCAGAGGGGAGCAGATTTTTGAGACATAAGAAAAAAATATAAAGAAAATAGTGAACTTGTTTGATAGATGATTTCTTTCTAGAAACATGATATAATTAGGAAGGTTGTTGAGTTTACATCTTCATCTAAAACAAGAACACAATAAACCATTGAAGGGACAAGATTGATATACGTCGATTCTTAGGTAAAAAAGGTAAGATTCAATAAGCACCATTATTTGTCATACACTTATCTCTAAAAATGGGGAATAATGGGGAATGGGGGAAACAAATAAAAAAGAACCTTTTTTAAATTCTATTCTTCCTATTATAACTTACAGTTTGCCAGTTTAGTTACCTCAGAAGGTTTGTTGAAAATAAATCAAAGAAGACAACCATCGTAGATGAGTCGGTTAGTATTTTTGCCAAACCTCTTCATTACCTCATATATTTTTGTATTTATTGTGTGTATTGCATATATTTATGTTCAACAATTAAGTTCAAGTTTCATTTACAATAATTTATTGTTAATTAGGTAATAAATTTTTTAAAAGTAATGATTGAATTTCATGAAGTAGAAATAAAATGGTGGGGTATTTCTTAGAATGTTGCGGAATTATATATCTTTCATTTACCCAACTTCCAAAATAGGCTATCTATATGTATATATTGTTAGTCTACAAAAAAGTATTAACCAACAAAATTTAATTTCTTGAGGTCCTATTGCTATGACAGTGGCAAGTCTAGATAAGATACAAACACTACGTGAGCTTTGAAGTTATGATTCAACAAATTTTTGCGGTAATCCGAACTTGTATTTTTTTGACTTATTAGCTGCCCATTTGTTTAAAGACGGACTTTTACTTGGGAAATTTACTTTCATACAAATTAATACCAGTTAAATATTAATTAAACATAAACTATGAAATATATAACTGAATACCCATCATTATCCTAACGGAAATGACCCAAGAGGCTCCTAACAGATAGCTAAGAAACTGCTTAATTGTGATGTGCACAAAACTAGTCTCAAACATAAATAATGATTTATTCCACACCCTGATGATATCATCGTGTTCAGTTATTTCAAGGTGTCCTCCAAAAAAGTATTCCATTGTGTGCCATCCAGAAGTATTGCCAATGCTTCAGCCTGATTTGTCAAATATTACGTCACAATTGACATTGGATGATGCGGATAATGTTGAGGAAGAATAGCAATTATACGACTTATTTTTTAATCGGGCGGATTAGTTTTTAAGTTATTTGTAACGTGTTACTTTGTAGGATTTCTTTAATTGGATACATTATTTTTGTATATCTTGTAAATTATTGACCTCTATTATTGACTCTCTTATTAAGATATCCTTTGTAACACGTTAAATCTTAATATTTCGTAGTCGCCTCAAACTCCATCTCTTAAGATTTGGAAAATTTCTAATGTCGATATTATTAAAATATGATAATACACAACCGTCAGACCATATCAAAAATGTTGATATTCCAATGATTTAAAACAGCATAGAAAATCGGTCTTGACCAAGAAAAGTTGTAATCATTTTTTGATGTATATATATATACATATATCTTTATCATACGCTGAGTGGTTGTACATAGTTAACAATGTCACAGTTTTATTATATTGACATAAATGAGGTAAGTTTCCAGAATTAAGAATGTAGTTTATTATCTTCAAAAGCGATATACACATTAGCCTATTGCCGCAAATTCCCTACACATGTTTGGTGAACAAAACAAAATAAGAAAACAAATGTCGATATCCACACACTTGAGAGTTCCAGAGAGCCAAACATGGCTGACCTCGAGCATGTGTTGATTGTTACTTTTGATTTAAACTATTTTTATAATAAAAATATACAAAATGAAATAAAGCGAAAGGAGACTTAAATATCGAAAAAGAAGATATTTGCTAAAAATTCATAGATATTATATTTAATAACCTTCATCTAATTCAATTTTCATTCTCTTATTTCTATAAGATACTTATTAATTTAATTATTGAGACATATAATGTTTCTGTAAATGAAATATTTTTGTTTTTCGGTTGGTGTAAAATAAACCGATAAAGTTAATTAATACGATTTGATAGAATTTTAAAATACTTAGACCATTTTTAGGAAAATTATTTAATTTATTAAAGCGCAGTGGACACAAATATTTATTTGTTGGCAGTTATAAAACAATATCGAGCCCAAACGTGAGTATGCAGCCCAAGCTTATGCAAGTGTCCATTGATTTGTTCAAAAAACCGACATCCGACAGGTCGCCCACCAATTCAATCCAACTTGTCCCAAGTAGCCAATCCACTCATTTGCACATTCGCAAATTTGTAGTATCATTCGTTGGTTGATCAGCCGTAGAGGGTAGAACCATTTTAATATATGATGGTCTAAGCTGAGGGTTCGTTTAAAAAAAAAGCTGTAGTCTGCTTGCCGGTGCCGTATGGTGCTACAATATTTTTTAGAACCAATACATCAAACCTATTATGTATTGTGACAGCCATAAGAGGTGTTTAATCGACGGATGAGTAATTTACAGAACTTAACTGGTGCGAAGAGGCACTACATTGCAATTTCCACACGGCACCAATCGAGATATAAGATAAAAATACTTGAAGTATGATCTAATCGTTCCTAAAACAAATGAAATCATCGGAAATATTAAAAACAGTTAAATGATGTTATAGGCATCATATTTTGATTACAGTGTAATATGATAGGTAAGCGTGCGCTGAAGTTTGTCTTTGGGTTATGGGTCTTTGCAGATCATGACCTAGTAGCACAAGAGCCCAAGAGGAGAAAAAAGGCAGTTATTTCTCCCCAATTTTTGATTAGTTAATTGAAAACTATGTATAATCACTAGTAAAAATTGATGAGTCTGCCAAGTATAGGTAGAGGGAATAAAAAAACGGCGGTTTCAAAACGTTAAAAATAATAATAATTTTTTATTCGGAGCTCTATATCTTTAAAACTACCAATAACAATAGAAAATCTAAGAGAGCATTATTGAAAGTAGAGTAAATTTGCTAAAATGTAAGCCCCAATAGAGCTATTTACGTTCAATAGTTTTCGAGATATAGCTTTTTAAAATGCAACATTTCATAAAAATGTTGTATGGAACGTACTGAAAGAACAGTAGTTAGTGAATTTATTTAAAAAAATCTATATCTCAAAAACCATTTAACATACTGATGTCTATTAGCACTCAAATTAAATCTATCTTAATACGCTATAAAGTAGTATATAACGTTTATTTTCGTAGTAGTAGTTTTCATGAAAATTGCTAAAATAAATTGATTTATAGTTGTTCGTACATATTTTCATTTGCCAAATTTATATTCAAATGTGAATATCATAAAAACTGCTACCCCTACGAAGATAAGTGTCATAAACTACTTTATAGTAAGTTAAGTTTCCTTTATATTGAGTGTTGGAGAACATGCGTCTTGTGGGTCTAGAGATATATTTTGTCAAAAATCTGACATTTTATACGAACAACTATAAATTAACATTTCGTTAGTTTCTTTTGTCAAATATCATAAAAACTATTACTCTTACAAAGATAAACATTATTAACTATTTTATACTAAATTGTACTAGCTTTAATTTGAGTGCAAACAGACATCTGTACGCCCAATAGTTTCTGAATATAAAGTTTTTCATAAATCAAACTTATTGTCCGAACAACTATAAATCAACATATTTTAGCAAATATCATGAAAACTACTATTCCTACGAAGGTAAAGGTCATAAACTACTTTATAGTGCATTAAACTAGCTTTAATTTGAGTGCTAATAGACATCGGTACGTCACATAGTTTCTGAGATATAGATTTCTCAAAATATATTAATGTTTATGAAATGTTGCCTTTTAAAAGGCTATATCTCGAGAACTATTGAGCGCAAAAAGCTCTATTATGGCTCATATTTCAGCAAATTTACTCTTCTTTAAATAATGTTCTTTTAGATTTTCTAGTGTTTTTGGTAGTTTTAAAATATAGTTCCGAATGAAAAATTAAGGTTTTTTTTAAAGGTTTTGAAACAGCCGCCCTTTTTTATTCCCCCTACCTATACTTGGCAGACCTATCAGTTTTGACTAGTAATTATTCATAGTTTTCATTAAAGTAATAAAAATTGGGGTGAGATACTGTCTTTTTTTTCTTCTGGGCTCTTGAACTACAGCTTTACGGAAGCATTACTGATAGGAATCAAGGGAAGCCATCGTTGGTACTTATTGATGGAATGGAAACTTCTATATTTTCATTAAAACCGTCAAGGTTGAGATGAGATATTACAAAATCCTTTCCGCAAATAGAAGTGGAACCTGTTATTTCCCACACCTAAATTTATTAAAACTGGTTGCTTTAAGCTGCCTATCAGAGTTAGTTCACCGTCGTATTTGTTTTATTTTTAAGTTACACACGTTACTTATGTCAATCGTTCTAGTGCAGTTCTGGCTGTTCTTAGTAATACAATTTTTTATCTGGTGTTGATTTCAGTTTCAGGAGTTAATAATAATTGCTTTATTTTTTTTTTTGTTTTATTTTATTTTTTTTTATTATTTTCACTTTTTTCTCACTAATGAGCAATAAACAGTAGTGTTAAATAGTTAACGCTGATATCTTATGACGTGGCTCGAAGCAACAACGATCGTTGTCCTAATTTCAGGTCATAATAAAAATAAATAAAAAAGACCTTCAAATCCATAATCATACATGTATATATTCCTTATTGTACCAACACAGAACACAGGACTTCAGGAAATCCCAGCCACGTTAATTAAATAAAAAGGTAGGAGAAGTTATATAAGGGACTTTATCTAACGTTTGAGAGCACAAAGACTAAAAAAGAGAAAAGGGAGAGAGAAGTAATCGACTCGGCTGTTACTCAAAATCTGCCATTTATTTTCTTTTTTTTTTCTCCGATCCCTCTAAAACAGAAAAGCAGAATTAAATTAATAAGTTGAATTAGGTGTGGTTACATAACTTAGATTAGGTACTACTTTTTTCTACCGTTGGTATATGGTGAAATACTTAACTGATGTTTTGATATGTCTGTTCTGCGATAAGTCGACAAGAAATATTTTGAGGTAAAGGGACTCTGCGTGATGATTGCAAATAAAACAGGTAGTAGTTATAGACGAAACATAATAGTAAATAATAAAAATAGTCAGAAGTCGAAAAGTAGTAGCTATTTGAGTCCAGTTCATCGAATTATATACATTCGAATAAGCTGATATAAGTTGTACAGCTGACTGTAACTTCTAAACAATTTTTTTAAATTTATTTAATGTAATTTACAACTGTACAGAATAATACAATAAGTAAATATGTTGTATGTTTCATATAACTTGAAAATCTAACATTTATATAAACAGTTCCTAAGTAGTGTCAGTTTCTCTGAAGTGGCACTAAGTATAAGTATTAGGTAGTTCAGATAGATGATAAGAGATAAGTCATGTTTTAGGGGATAGCAAATGGATCAACCTAATATTGTTTAAACTTAACTGAGTTAACATCACTAAAAGTAAGTTTATTTAAAACTACGAGCTGTATTAAAGTGTTATCACTGGTGGAGTAGGAAGAAGAGTTTTTTGTAGCCGTATGTGTGATGAAAATTTAATAACATTTTTATCACTTTAGGTCTGTTCCAACAACTACTTCTGACAGTATGTGAAACAAAAAGTAAAAATAAGGAAGAAATTTAAAAAAATAGAAATAACGAGTGGATGCATCCTCTTCTTCAAGGTAACTCTCAACTTCTATTACTGCTCTCGACTAAATGGCCACTGAAGGCTTTAGAGGAGTATTACTTTGTCATAAATCAGATAAAAATGTTGTTGAACTTCGATCCTTTTAAATTAAGTGTTGATACCATTTGTTTTGAATATCGTCTTGTAGAACAGCGCGATTCCACGTGACGTACAAATTTTTCTGGTTAGGTAACTAAAGCTGAAAGCATTTTAATATTGTAGATAAAAAAGAAATTCAACCTGTTATAGTTCGTAATACTTTCATAAACATATTTATTTATTTATTCTGTTAGTACGTTAGACCTTGGAGATATTTGGCCGCATGTTGTTCCTAAGAACCTCACTCACGATTCACAGTGTGGTAATTAACCGTAGGATCACTAGTCCTACGACCAGGGCCGTTTCATAATGAAAGCTATAGTGTTAGTTCATAGTACAAGTGTAGAAACTAGTGTGGTAATAGTACTAATACTTATTTTTTTCATGATAGGGATGACTATTAATGATATTACAGGAATTAAAAAATACTGTATAAGTATAAGTATACGTTACTATTGTACAAGTTTGTGTAATTGAATTAAGATAAATCTACAAAACTAGTAGTAGGGCCGCCCGTAGCTCAGTGGCTAAGACACAGTCTTCCCAATTTGTTGTCTATTGGCGGTGCCGGTTCGAATCTGGCCTGGGACGTTGACTTTTTTCATTGAGTGGCGGTCCCACAAAATGAAGAACTTTAACCACCAACCATGGTTAGGCAGTATACGACTCCAATGGGAGTCTTAGCCGAAAAAAAAAAATAGTATTAGTTTGTACTTTATTATGAAACAAAGACGTCTCTATTGCTGAAGAAGCTCGATTTCATCCTGCTTCAGTGGGAGGCCTCTGACGTTGTAATTTATGACTAGATGCTCAGTCATTATGGCGAGCAGAGATCTTGCTCATCATCTCCATAAGCATAGTCAACATGCCCATCATCTGGTCCATGCGGGCGCACAGGTGTTCCATGACTAGCATGGTAGAGGCACTCGTCACCAGGTTGGCACTGAACCGGGCTGACGTCTTCTTCCTTCTCCACCCTCTGAAGGTGGAGACTCGGAAGCGCCGATCGCTCCTAGATTCCTTATATCGGCGATCTTGACGAGGTGTTTCATCACAAGTTGAATTACATCTAGATCTACTCGTTGTCCGTAGGGTTGGGTCTTGGTTAAGCGACGCAGTAATTTGAACCCTGGAAGCCTGTCTTCAATGTCGCTGGCAATGTCGTTGAGGTCATCGTATACGTCGAACCCATAGAGGACCCATTTCTTTGACTAGTTCCTCGAGGAGTAAAGGTGTGGAATTGGAAGCTGTCTGGCCTTTTCGTGGTTCTCTTCCATCTCGAGGTAGAGACAAATTTTGCTGATGTGAGGCTGTACCTCGGGCGCTTATAGATATAGTTAAACGTAAACCGGTGTTTAAGCCGTACATCCACTGAGACCATATCCGGTCTTCGGTCGATTCGGCTCGGGTACTGGACTGTACTCGATACTACGAAGATACTGTACTCAGCGTCCGCTCAGCATCCTTCGCTGCATAGATTGAGGCCTAGAAGGCAACCAGCTCCCCAGACGTCTTTGAGACTGCATTTCTTCGAGCTGGATGTCTCCTCTTCGGCTGCTGCTGGTGAACTAAATTATTTTCATTGCATTCTTCGATTTATTTTATATCTCACCAGCAAAAACAGTTTCGAGTGTTCGGTAAATAATAAAGGTTAAGTACCTGTGACAGATAAACGTGGAAGCTGCTTGGGAGGAATAAGATTGATTCGTTTCTGGCATACCTAAATCTGGTATATATAGCTCTAAAAATCCATCTGGGATACTTTAACATATATTTTAAGTATGAAAGATAATTTCTATAATACAATAAGAATATCTCATTTGGTTTTTAAAATAAATAACTCATCTCAAAACGTTAACAGAATTTTAATAATTTAACAAAATACTGACTATGTAAATTATCTTATCGGTCCTAAGGGACAGAATTTACTAGCTTATATTTTTTTATGGCTTGGAGCTACAACAATCAATTTCAAATCCTTCTAAAAATGGATAAAAAAACAAATCATTTTCAGAAAGGAGAATGGACATATTTTATTATGGTATAAAATAAAATAGTACAGTCTACTTTGGTGGCCAATGAAAAACTACGTAAAAAGCTAGAAATATCTAAAATCGGACATTGGTCTAAAAATAGATGCTATTTTTATCTATTTGAATTTTAATCAGTCGCTTTTGATTCGAATAAGGACAGTGTGAATAAGAAGATGTTGAGCTTTTTGAGCCTTATTATAATGTGATGTGAATAAAATCATATTTACAAAGCTTTGCATTCGTCATTTCACAATTGAAGGCGATTTAATATCAGAATAACTTTGATGTTATGAATGGTATTCAGGGCAGATATGCAATGAAGTATTTGATTAGTTGGAAAATTCGATCTACAAATAGAAAAAAAATAAGCTTAATCGAAGAATATTTATCTAATTATTTAATTCAAATTGTTTAAAAGCGATCACGGGATCTAAGATATTAAACTTGAAAATAGGTCGAGTCGGTTGCTCGAAATGGCTGAACATATTACTATCTTTGTGGGTGAAAATATACAAGCTTCTAAACCAACTGTACTTATCAAAAAGGCTACAAAAAACTTATAATCACAATTATGGAATGAGGAAAAGGATTGTATCCTTCTTGGCATTCATAATTAACACGTCGACCTCGGTAACCTGCCTAGACCACTGCCCTGGCGAAATTCTTAACCCATTTCTCCCTTCAAGCCAAACAAAAATAATACTCAAAGGATTTGTGTGATGGTTTAAATTATAATTAACTATAATTGTATGAACTAATTAAAATATATATTTCAACTGATTCCCTAAGTGAAATACAGCCACAGCATCAATAAATAAATATACATACTTACATACATACATT
>NW_027113848.1:9433-10215 GCF_000696795.3 Halyomorpha halys | reverse complement strand
TTTCTGAAATGAAGTTTTTCATAAATCAAACTTATTGTCCGAACAACTATAAATCAATTTATTTTAGCAAATATCATGAAAAAAACTATTCCTACGAAGGTAAAGGTCATAAACTTCTTTATAGTCCATTAAACTAGATTTAATTTGAGTGCTAATAGACATCTGTACGTCACAGTTCCTGATATATAGATTTCTCAAAATAAATTGACTTACTACTAATCTTTCAGTAGATTTTTAAGAAATTTTTCTTTTCAAAAAGCTATATCTCGAGAACTATTGGACGTAAATAATGATATATGATTCGAAATCGTTCATGATCGCAATACTTCCTCTTGGTATTAATATGTATTGAGAATACTGGACTTAGAAGAAATTATGGGTAATAAACATTCTGAATGTTAATAATATCATTTACCGACTCATAGGTACAAAGGGTTAATTTTTCTGGGACCACAGTATTGCTGAGTGCCTCCCAGCAGAAACCAGGTTGGCCTCTTCAAAACAATCAACAGATATGCGGAGCACGGGGCTAGGCTATATAATTCAATCCTAAGTACTCAGCCGAGGTATACGGTGAAATCAAGATCGGCCATGAAGGGAAGCGGTAAAATATGAAAGAATTATAAACTTTGGAGAAAGTTTCCGCCCCAAAAAAACGACCAGTCAATGAAATGGGTGGATCGAAAGTAGAGGGAATGAAGGAGTTCTAACAATGTGGAGAAGAAACGGAATAATTCTGGCGAGGGTATTCTAAAGACACAGTTCGAGAGAGGTATAGGTTT
>NW_027113848.1:8715-9383 GCF_000696795.3 Halyomorpha halys | reverse complement strand
AATTGATTTATAGTTGTTCGGACAAATTTTCATTTGCCAAATTTATATTCATATGTGAATATCATAACAACTACTACCCCTACGAAGATAAGTTTATAAACTACTTTATAGTGAGTTAAATGTCCTTTATTTTGAGTGTTGGCAGACCTATGTACGTCTTATGGATCTAGAGATATATTTTTTCAAAATCCAACATTTTATACGATCAACTAGAAATTAACATTTTATGAGTTTATTTTATCAAATATCATAAAAACTACTACTCCTACAAAGATAAACATTATTAACTATTTTGTAGTAAATTTATTTAACTAGCTTCATTTGAGCGCTGGCAGACATCTGTACGTCCAATGGTTTCTAAAATGAAGTTTTTCATTAATCAAACTTATTGTCCGAACAACTATTAATTTCTGGGACCACAGTATTGCTGAGTGCCTCCCAGCAGAAACCAAGTTGGCCTCGTCAAAGCAATCAACAGATATGCGGAGCACGGGGCTTGGCCTTTCTGAGAAAACTTTGAGGGGATACAGATTCAAGAATATAATTCATTCCTAAGTACTCAGCCGGTGTATGCGGTGAAATCAAGATCGGCCATGAAGGGAAGCGGAAAAATATGAAAGAATTATAAACTTTGGAGAAGGTTTCCGCTCAAAAAAAAACAACACCTG
>NW_027113848.1:3138-3470 GCF_000696795.3 Halyomorpha halys | reverse complement strand
ATAAATCGTGTTGGGTATTACCATTTACTACCTTTGGTAAAAAAGTCATATTCCTGTGGCATTTCCCTAGAATTTGTTTGTTTACTCCTCAACCCATTTCTCTGTTTCCCCCTTCCTATGGTCCTTTTTCATCTTAGTCTTGTTTCACTCCCTAGATTGTGTTGTAACATTATTTTAGCATGCCTAAAATTATGTCACAGTCAAAGGATTGCGCTTCCAAGTTGAGTTTCGGTTGAAGTTGAGTTCGGTTATTCAGTTAAGTTATAAAATTACTAATTAATTAGTAATTTATATTGTTGAATAATACAAAATTTATAAATACATATTATTTT
>NW_027113848.1:2281-2476 GCF_000696795.3 Halyomorpha halys | reverse complement strand
CAATGCAATCAAGTTGACATATGTGATATGAAAACATATTTATGTACATATTTCGGATTTTTTAGCACATAAAGCACATCCTATCCCTACTAATAAGTAATGTCACATATTTAGTTAGTCCATTATTACATTGTTAAAAGAATAGAGAACCACGTCATAGGGCAACTAATCACATGATAGCAAAATATTCAGACA
>NW_027113848.1:0-1843 GCF_000696795.3 Halyomorpha halys | reverse complement strand
GTCATATTCCTGTGGCATTTCCCTAGAATTTGTTTGTTTACTCCTCAACCCTTTTCTCTGTTTCCCCCTTCCTATGGTCCTTTTTCATCTTAGTCTTGTTTCACTCCCTAGTCAGCATTTAGACCTTTTCGAGTTAAATTGTTTTTAATTGTGTTGTAACATTATTTTTGCATGCCTAAAATTAAGTCAAAGTCAAAGGATTGCGCTTCCAAGTTGAATTTCGGTTTAAGTTGAGTTCGGTTATTCAGTTAAGTTATAAAATTACTAATTAATTTGTAATTTATATTGTTGATTAATACAAAATTTATAAATACATATTATTTACATATTTTTTTAAATATTTGACAATTTATTAGCACATATTTCGGATTTTTTAGCACATAAAGCACATTCTATCCCTACTAATAAGTAATGTCACATATTTAGTTAGTCCTTTATTACATTGCTAAAAGAATAGAGAACCACTTCATAGGGCAACTAATCACATGATAGCAAAATATTCAGACACATCTCTTTGGTTTTGGACCGACTATATTTATTTTAGTGGTGAAATGTAGCATTTTTTGTTTGAAGTAACACCTATTTTAATATATAATGTATACATTATATTATTTGAAAAATGTTTCTTTTATCTTAAAAATTGTCTATATTAATATAATGATATAATTATAATGATTTAAACAGTAGTTAGGGAAACGACCATCATAGTTACCTTAGATAAGTTTAAAAGCTTTAAATAGAATCAGTTTCAATTTAAAAAATGATTATAACAAAACAATTTTTTCTTGCCCAATTGCCATCAGAGTTGATAAGTTACGATGCTGCCTATGCCTTTATATATGGCAGTTTATATTTTAGTGCCTTGAGTGCTAATACATATATTATCACTCGTTCTAGGTTAACGATACTACCGCGGTAGTATATAAAACTGTCACATACAGTTAAAACCATTGCTGTGGCTGCGACAGTTACTAAACTCACTGACAACTGTCATCGTGAAAACAAATCTTTAAGTTATTTATTGCGCTTTCTGTTGTTAAGAACACTATCCAACGCATAGACACTTTTTAAATTATTGTATACTAGACTAGATGAATATATCCAATGGTCTTATTTAAAGAAGTATTTATAGTTTCAACTTTTTAACTAAATTTGTCTAGTGAATCTTATCTTATTGATTATATAAAAATAAAAACCGTTTGAGATGGGAATTGAAAACATTCAAAATAAGTCCAATTATTACTACAAAAACTGTTTTTTTAGCCTTATCCCAGAACTGTAGTTTGGTTAGAAAAATTTAATTTAATCTATGTTATAACTATTTAAATATTATTATTTCATGAATTATTAATAAATATAGGTATACAATGCATGTTTAAAAATGTATTCCTTTTGCAGCGGCTTAATAACGTAAAATGATTACTTTCGTATTTTGCACTTTTTGATTTTGAAAGTAAAACTCCACACAAATTAATTATTATTCGTTTTACATCTTGTAGTAAAGGGATTTGTCTTGATTTCTACAATCTTTAATTTTTTTAAAATTTATCTCCCTCTTCTAAATACTGCATATTTTTGTATTATTAACATTACATACAATATTGATGTCTTTATCAGTTGATAATTTTTCTACTATATTTCTAAATCCTAATATGTGCTTATTTTCCTCCAACGTATTAACCGATACAACTCATTATTTGATCTGGTTCTTAGAGTTAAAAATATTTTGTATTTTTAATACTTTTCTATTCATGTTCTAATTGATCGAACTGGTCTGATTTTTATTTACTATAATTTGGGAACTATCATTATAGTACCATTGGTACCTCTATGAATATCTGAC
>NW_027113847.1:0-5380 GCF_000696795.3 Halyomorpha halys | reverse complement strand
TTATTTGTGACAAAGTAAGGAGCATTGAGGATTTTGGATTGTAAGGATTGAATGCGAGAGGAATTCGAAGGTCAGTGGAGCCCCAAAGCTCAACTCCATATGTCCAGATTGGCCTTATTACAGTCATGTAGATCATGTTTTTATGTGTTCATATTTATGTGAGTAAATTTACAGAAAACATTAGTCTTTTGTAATGTGTTGGAAGTTTAGACCGTTTGTCTAGTAAGTGCTGTAACTGTCGAAATCAACGTGCAGTTTCCTGTCTTTTCAGTCTTGTGTGATTCCAGGTTAATCGTTTGTCCAAATGTAGTCGAAGGTAGCGGAACTGGTCGACAGGGATAAGAGTAACATCATTAAATAAAACTGTAGGGCAGTCAATAGGCTTACGACGAAGCGTAAAGGTGATTTGATGGGATTTGTTGGAATTTATCTTAATCATCCAATTACGACACCATTCTACGAGGGTTGTGATATGGGATTGGAGATTTTGGGATACGGTTAATGGGTTATTATTAACAGCGAGCACACATGTGTCATCAGCATACGTGATTGGTTGGAATGTCAGCTGTATAGACGGTGTAGAGGATGGGGCCAAGGATTCTACCTTGAGGAACAAACTAATTTAACATGGTGTTTTATCTCTTTAACAAACACTCACTAAATTTTGATTTTCTCTAAAAACAAATATCTGCATATTTTGAATAATAATATTTTGAAGTTTTAGAATAAAAAGATTTTCTGCTTTCTTCGTCAGCCCCCCTAAAGCGCGGAACATTTGCTGCTTGGTCATTCCGACCATAATACAATTTATGTACTTTTTTCCTTTTAGATTTAAGAAAGGGCTGTTGCTCAGTCCTAATTGTGGATTACTTCTAGTAACGAGCTTCTTAAATTAGTGAATTAATAAAAGTATTATTAAAGTTTACTAAATATTTATACGTCATTGAATATCAACATATTATAGGGGACCTTTCACTTAAATTAAATCTATTTTACCAGTCAATTAAAAACATTAAAAGCACTTAAATTGATTAAATTATGAAGTTGATCCTGATGTTAAGTTAATGAAAAAGGGTGTGTTTTCTTCTATTTAGGAAATTTCGGTAGGTTTTTTTTACACTGAAAACGAAATGGATAATATATGAAATGCTTGAATAAATTGGTAAAAATAAGTTTAAATAAAAATAAGGACAGAATTTTTTTTTTAATTCTTTGTTCAAAAATACTTTTCTATTTTTTCGAATAAACTTTAAAATGTACTTTTAAAATATGGCAACGAATTTATCTATTATATCTGTCGTTTCATCATGTTTTTTTTTTATCTAGTAAATGTATCATGCTTGCGGTTAGCAATTAGTAGTTTTAGTAACTATTTTGTATCTTTATTCATGGCCACCCAAACTATCTCCTTACAATGCACAACTATCTTCTTTTAAGTTCTAATTTCTTCTTATTAAAATATTTCAAGTGCTATGGGGAGTCAAAATGTATGATAAATACACTGTATGGCAAAAAAAAGAAACGACATATATAATACAGAAATCCGTTACCATATTTTCAAAGTTCATTTTAACAATGAATAAACGAAAAAGAAGAAAACAATTTTTGAACTAACCTATATAAAATTTTTACATTCCCTGTTCCTTATTAAAAACTTATATTAGACAAATATTTAGTACTGGCGTTTCATTTACTACCATTTCGTTCTCAGTTTGACAAAACTTACCGAAGATTTTTAAATATAATAACACAAACCCGTTTTAATTAACATAATGCCAGGTTAACATTAAATAGTTGTTTTTCCTCTTTTGTACCTTTATTGACCGCCACTCGGACTATTTTCAAAAAATATTAGAACTTTGGTAAACACCAATCGGATCCTCAAGCGTGTTTGTTAGCTAGCGATTTGCCTGTTTTTATTACACTAAAAGTATAAATACAAGTTCATAAAAAAAAAAAAAAAATTATCGTTTAACAATATTTCAAAAATTGATTGATATTGAAAGTATGATAATTGCAAATTAAATATTAAAACTTTTTTTCCTGGATTATTTCCATTGAGCATTATCGAGATTTTTCCCAAACTGATTATTTGATTGAAGGTGAATAAAGAAATTTAATCGTGCTCTCATCAACAGGCAGCTTACATAGGTTCCTCCTTCTTTTTCTCTTCTCAGTAAAACACAAGTTGGTTAATCAAGTCATGAATTTATTTAACATCAAATTAAAAACCATAATAATATATATTACATATTTACATAATATTCTGAATTAAATATCAATAATTTTAACGGGAATATTTATATTAGTAAATGAAAGAAATAAATCACAATAAATGTTTTACAGCTATGTTTTGGTAATATAATCCTTGTTAAAGGAGTTAGTTATATTATAATTTTAATATAATACAAACTTGAAACATATCATCTATCATTAAATGTAAATAGAAGGAACAACGATTAATAAATATATCTTCTGAGTAGTCCAAGGATAACTACATTTTAATTTGTATTAATAAATGGCATTCTGAGGTAAGTCTTATATAATAAGCTAATAAAGTTGTATTTACACTAATATGATTATAAAAGGAATAGTTATTAATTTATCAGACTTAGAAATCGCTTTCGATGCCATGTCAGACGTGGCTGCATATCTCGTCACTTAGGTTTAATGTGAAACCTTTACAAACTCAGTTGTCTTCATCCCTCTGTTCGACATTGACCCGGACAGCTGCTACGATCACGAAGATAACCACAATCAGGAGCAACAACAGGCCACTCAGCGGGGGCTTTTGCTTAACAGCCATCTTTCATCCATTCGACGCACTGCTTGATAATGACTACTGCATTCTTTTTTAAACAAATCTAAGCCAAGGTCCTCTTGTCAGAACAGATTAGGCAACTCTATGAATATTCTGAATGTATTTTCAGCTAAGGATTCATTTTATCAGTTCACATGTATTGCGTACTTAGGCGAAAGGAATCTTTTAATGTAAACGACGCTGACGTATGGGACTAGGTCAATGATAAAAAATTTCCGAACCTAATAGCTAGAAGGGAATTTAAAATTAAGTTAGATTTGAGAGCAATAATATTATAGAAAATATATTAGCGACAGGTTACTAAAAATAATTTAGTTATATTATCCATTTGAGAATCACCACATTCCACTTTATTTATTTAAATTATTTATTCATTTTTTTTTTTAAAGCTGAGTATATCATCAGCGTTCCCCAGTTAGAGGAACCTTATACATTCCACATTAAACACTATAACTAACCAATAGAACCATAAATGTTTGTATTAATACACATTTTTTTTATTCATTCCCTCTAAAAATATATTTACAAATTGACTATAGTACATTAATATAAATAAATATACAATTAAGGAAACCATCCTAAACAATACAATCATTAAAATACAAAAATGACGAAACGGGGAAAAGTTAAAAATCAAACCAAATTTTTAATTATACTGAAGTGAGTTTTTTTTTTAAATAAATGAATCAGTGATAATGCTTTTTATTATATCCTGTATCTGTGCTCTTTATTTTTTTTTTAAATATTTTTCAGAATAAATCAGAAGTGTTTCCTTCTGAGTTGTTGAATAATATATACTTAGCACTGCGACTGTTACTTTTTTTTTTTTTAATCAATATTAATTGCAGATTTCTGACTATTTCAGTTAGTAATATTTAATCATTTATCGCCCAAAGAGTCCCTTTATTTATTTTCAGCTTAAAACGATTATGTGGCTGTTATTGAATTGTCCTAATAGACAAGGAATTTACATGCATGCCTTTTTTAAATTCAATCTGAATTTCTTGTCTTTTTTATTGATTATTTGACTGCAAAGATTTGTTTGTCAAGAATAAAAGGTCGCAACTTAATACGAAATTCATATGGTATAATGTGTACTACACTAATCTTTTGCTTGTAAACTTAAAATGTTTCATATACAACACAATGTCATGGTTTGTTGGAACTGTGACCTGTTACTTAATGATTCAATTCTGTCTATATTATTTTATACGGGATAAAAAATGTTTATGGCTCTTTTTCCAATTAGAATAATCAGTATGAAGATATTTTGTATTAAGCGCTTGTAGAACGCTTTAAAATGTTAATATAGCCGATATAAATTTTATTTTCAAAATGAAGCATGCTATGACGACATTTTATCGTCCTAATGCAGGAAAATATTATGTTTCTATTTTTCATTTCCATATTGAAATCAATTTTGACTACTGCTGATACTTAAGATACTGCTTAACTGGCTCCATAATGAATTATTTATGACTGATTGATGCATCTATCTACGTCAACTTTCACAGCCTATTCAGATGTTTATTTGATTCAGCATGTTAGAAATAATGTAAGCTATCTGAAATAATGAAAGGATAGAATTAAAAAAAAAAAACAGTATTGTTTTTTTAACTCATTGAAAGAAAGCTTTAATCATTACAAGTATTTGTGTATATCTATAAACACAAATATAAAAGAATCTATAAATGCAAATATGTACACGCTAGGATGATAGGAAGTTATAGAGTGGTTATAGATGGTAATAGCTTTAGGTAATCAGCTCAGTGGGGATTAGACTGATGGAAGGAGCCTCATCATTACTGCAGCTTTGATGGCCCGGCCTCTGTTCTATATACAGTCTGTAATGCGGCCATATATAGTATACATTCTCTCAGTTGAGCATCAATATTAATTATAAAATTGTGAAGTAACAATTATACCTTTAAATGGTCAAAGAATTATTTTCATTAAAACGAAGGCTGAAGAACAATATATTCATTGCAAAACTCTCATTCATTTATGTACGTACCATTTCAGAATTATTTCATCTATAAAAAAAAAAAGTATATCTTAAATTTATGCATCCAATTTAATCGATATGTTGATTTAGCTGATTAGAAGTACAAAATAATAATCAGTTATTTAATTCATAGATTAATATTTGCAGAAATATGAAATAATTAATTTGAAACTAAAAACTTCTCATTGTTTTATATTATATTAGATAACTGTTAGAAAACACTCAATATGTTATAAGGATTTGTTACTTGGATATCAAATAAAATAAAAATATACTTAAAATAAAGGAAGATTGTAACATTACTTGACATATGATCCGCAGTTAAATAAACTTGTCACATTTTATTTATTTTTTTTTTTTGGTGGGAGGTAAAATTTATATAGCTCTGTAGGATTTATTTTTTTACCCTATGTATAAATTTTTCCTTCCACCTATTATAAAAAAATAATAAAATGTGGCAATTTTATTTAACTACGTATCATATCTCAATACTTGACATACCATCTTCCTTTATTATTTTAAGAATATTTTCATTTTATTATATATATAAAATT
>NW_027113846.1:0-1317 GCF_000696795.3 Halyomorpha halys | reverse complement strand
CGATTTTCATAAGTGATGCTCAAATTACATAGCGTAAATTCAATATGTAGAGCTCAAGATCTTGAAAATAATTTTATCCAATGTGTTTAGTCTGTTCATCTGTGCTTATATAAAAATATTTTGAGACAAATAAGCCAATTAATATTAATCAATAAGTTTTATTTCTTAAATAACACAGTGATATTCCAAAAATGTCAATGAATTAACAAAAAAAGAGAAAAGTATGTTTAATGATTGGAGAAGTTTGTCAGGGGTGCGGTCAGCAAAGAACATTAACATAAATAAACATAAGCAAATAAATAAGCAAATATACAAACATAAGCAAATAAATAAACATAAGCAAAGAACATAAATAAACAAAACCATATTTATTAATTTTATGCCGACGTTTCGACCAGAGTTTCAGGTCTTCATTAGGGCTATAGAACAAAAGAGATTACAACAACATTTAGAAAAACATAAAATTGAAAAGGAATAGTATACAAACAAATTTGGAACTAAACAAAATATTGAATTGAATCATAAATGAAAAAAAATTGATAACTGATAATTGAACAGTAAAAAAAAAAAAAAATGAATTGATTGATAACCGTGGAATTAGATGGTAGTAGATTGAAAACAGTGAAAGATGAAATAGAATATATAATATCATGTAGGTAAGAAGATATGTATAATATAAGATATACAAGTAATGTCTAAAAAACTAAAAAAAAAAAAAAAAAAATTGAATCTACAAATTAAACAATATGACAGATAATGACAAATAGTGAGTGGCTTATATCTGAATTACCGCATAACCCAGCACAAATATTCCGTCTCCTCCTAATTTATCACACGTAATACGTAGCATTTTTTGGGTGAACAGCTCAAAAGATACCCTCCAAAAGTTTTTGTTTATTTTCACACACAATGTATAATAAAAAATTTATATACAGCTTGCAATAGTTTTAGCATAATGTAATGCACAGGAATGCCCTGCATTCGTGGCAATGGTTGCAGCTTATGTGGCTAATTTTGGAGTCTATGCCTCTAACTAGCCTGTGCATGAGAGAATCTGTTTAGGCTTAGTGTTAGTGTGTCATTTCAGAAAGGTATCAAAGATTTAGTGCCACAGACTTGGTGCGATTCTAGACCGCCATCTCACTTTCTTAAATCGTTCGTACAGACCGGACCACCTTCAACTTTCACAGAGCCTGATGCTACTGATTTACAAGGCAATCAACAGGAATGGACTCTGGTCCATGGTGCACCACTAATGAGGCACCTTTACAGAACCACGCTGAACAGACTGCTGTGCTTTCAAGAACCTATCCGTCG
>NW_027113845.1:5387-6168 GCF_000696795.3 Halyomorpha halys | reverse complement strand
AGCTAAGGGTGTATAATTTTGTACTAAATTATATTAATTATATGAAATAATCAATAAAAAAATCTAAGTATTTTTGTAATATTTTAAGACTTAATTAAAACATTTATTATCATTATTTTAACTTAAGCTAAGGGTGTATAATTTTGTACTAATTTATATTAATTATATGAAATAATAAATAAACAGATCTAAGTATTTTTGTAATATTTTAAAACTTAATTAAATCATTTAATATCATTATTTCTCCTTTAGCTAAGGGTGTATAATTTTGTACTAATTTATATTAATTATATGAAATAATAAATAAGCAAATCTAAGTAGTTTTGTAATATTTTAAGACTTAATTAAATCATTTTTTATCATTATTTCACCTTTAACTATGGGTGTATAATTTTGTACTAAATTATAATAATTATATGAAATAATAAATAAACAGATCTAAGTATTTTTGTAATATTATAAAACTTAATTAAATCATTTAAAATCATTATTTCTCCTTTAGCTAAGGGTGTATAATTTTGTACTACATTATTTTAATTATATGAAATAATAAATAAACAGATCTAAGTATTTTTGTAATATTTTAAGACTTAATTAAAACATTCATGATCATTATTTCTCCTTTAGCTAAGGATGTATAATTTTGTACTTATTTATATTAATTATATGAAATAATAAATAAACAGATCTAAGTATTTTAGTAATATTTTAAAACTTAATTAAATCATTTAATATCATTATTTCTCCTTTAACTAAGGGGGTATAATTTTGTACTAAATTA
>NW_027113845.1:0-332 GCF_000696795.3 Halyomorpha halys | reverse complement strand
ACCAGAGGGTTTTACGCCTTTAAGCAACAAACATCAACAACAACTTTTACTACCTTCTGTATTTTAAGGTTACCTGTGTTAGTTATCTGTTAATTGTGAAATGTCCATTCTGAATGGTCCTACTATTAAAGTAAGAATCCGGAGGTGAGGTGCCTCCTAGGAGCATCTAAAGTTGATAAGTTAAATTTATATTTATAATGTTGATTTATATCACCTTATACAACAGTATAAAATTGAAATTTGAAAATAAAATGGATACGTTTTGGATGTAGAGTATTAATTTAATAAACCTATACTTTTCTGAAGTGAATTTATGAGATTTTCAGAGAAAA
>NW_027113844.1:11340-12124 GCF_000696795.3 Halyomorpha halys | reverse complement strand
AGATACATTTTACGAGAATAAGACTAACACATAGATTCAAAGGAAAATGTAATAAAAAGCCGGTTACAGGAAACACTTGAATGGATAAATAAGTTTTTAAAAAAAACAATAGTACTAAAAAATTAAATAATTTAATGAATAAATACACACAAATAGAGAGGTCAACATATTAAAATAAATAAATAAAACAAAGAATAATCTCCGAGCTAATTCATATGCAGGTGATGGTGTATGATCCCCAGGGATTCCAAAATAATATTTTCCACCAAGATAGCAATATCCCCGATGCTAACACCTAGGTCCTCTAAGAAGCTCCTTGTTCTATCTGGTATTGTTCCGCGAGATCCAAACCAGAGGCCTCTCACGGTGAACTCTCTCTCTCTGAAGGTCTTATCCTAAAGGAAAAGGACCCATTTTTCATATATTTTCTTTTTTTTCCCTTTCCACTCCATCTTCCTGTTCGAGGTCATTACTTTCGAGTCTTACCGTCGGATCCAAGACAAGCCGTGTCTCCGACTTTTGTAAACGCGACAATATCGGCATATCTTACGGATCCGTCGGTGTCAATACAATAGACCTCCTCGATGCAGGGGAAGTCTTTTCTTTCAAGGAACTTCATCAATTCTTCTTTGACCCTGTGGTGCCGGCGTTTTATAAGAAGGGAGTTGTTGGGGCATTTTCCCAGCACATAAGCTGGTGTTTCAGACTCTCTGCCGCATTTGCGACTTCTTCTTGCTGTCCACTGGCTCCTGGGACTCCACGCAGGGGTGCGTAGTTGATATTA
>NW_027113844.1:7593-11290 GCF_000696795.3 Halyomorpha halys | reverse complement strand
AGACTGAAAATTACTCCGGTATCTAAAGTTCCCGGGTTTCGGCACCAGTTATCTTTTACTGAAGTAAGAAACTAAAAATAATAAGAGAGAGAGGAGTCCGAAATGAAACGCTTGAAGTGCTCTCAAAGACTGATCTATTTGCGGGGCCTGTCCGTCTATATATATACAATAGGTCAGATGTTCTCGATCAGCTGATATGGACCCGTCAGCTGACAGTCCGTAACTTATATATATATATATATATTACACATACATGGTATAATCAGATATAAAGAGATATAATAAACAATTTTTTTTCCCTACAGTTTCCTTTTACAATCAATTTCGGTCTGTATAACAAATACAAATGTTTCAATTCATTCCTACATTTCATTCTCATTTCTGCTCCTACAATATCACCATTTCACAATTTTTTAATTCTCCCGATCAACAAATTCGCTCTTCGAAATTCACCCTCCAAGATCCTCTTCAGTGACCCGCTAAACAAATTCAATATTAGACGGCAATGTGAGATCAGACCATCATTCATAGTCACAGCAGTAGATCAGTTTACCAAAAACAAACAAATAGATACATTTTACGAGAATAAGACTAACACATAGATTCAAAGGAAAATGTAATAAAAAGCCGGTTACAGGAAACACTTGAATGGATAAATAAGTTTTTAAAAAAAACAATAGTACTAAAAAATTAAATAATTTAATGAATAAATACACACAAATAGAGAGGTCAACATATTAAAATAAATAAATAAAACAAAGAATAATCTCCGAGCTAATTCATATGCAGGTGATGGTGTATGATCCCCAGGGATTCCAAAATAATATTTTCCACCAAGATAGCAATATCCCCGATGCTAACACCTAGGTCCTCTAAGAAGCTCCTTGTTCTATCTGGTATTGTTCCGCGAGATCCAAACCAGAGGCCTCTCACGGTGAACTCTCTCTCTCTGAAGGTCTTATCCTAAAGGAAAAGGACCCATTTTTCATATATTTTCTTTTTTTTCCCTTTCCACTCCATCTTCCTGTTCGAGGTCATTACTTTCGAGTCTTACCGTCGGATCCAAGACAAGCCGTGTCTCCGACTTTTGTAAACGCGACAATATCGGCATATCTTACGGATCCGTCGGTGTCAATACAATAGACCTCCTCGAAACATGTGAAGTCTTTTCTTTCAAGGAACTTCATCAATTCTTCTTTGACCCTGTGGTGCCGGCGTTTTATAAGAAGGGAGTTGTTGGGGCATTTTCCCAGCACATAAGCTGGTGTTTCAGACTCTCTGCCGCATTTGCGACCTTCTCCTTGCTGTCCACTGGCTCCTGGGACTCCACGCAGGGGTGCGTAGTTGATATTACGTTTCAGGGCGTTCGCCCATTCTGACCCCGAGAGTACCTGCTTGTCACATACATATCTATTTGCTTTTGGGATCTCTTTGAAATGGCGAACACCGATACCCTGCCATCTGCAACTGCCCCATTCTTCGAAAACCTTCTCACGTAACGACTGTCGTAGAGCTCTCACACTTTGGTTGCCCCTATCCACCCCAAGTCTATTAGTACATGCCGCGATTTCGGTTTCGTAACTGAAACAAACAGATTCGTCAATTCCTCTTAAAAATTCGTCCATTAGGCGCTGAAAAGTTATGGGAGCATTTTAGAGTCTAAACGGCATTCTTGTAAATTCGTAGTGGCCCCTCTCGAAAGTGAATGCCGTCTTATGTTGATCCTTAGGGTGGATTTTAATCTGATGATATCCGCCCTTCAAGTCCAATGTGCTGAATACCGTTGACCCACTCAGCCTGTCCAAAATATCTTCAAATCTGGGGATCGGGTAGCTCTCGTCTATATTATTCTCGTTCTATTAGCGCATTCTAGTCTATCAGCACATGCCGCGATTTCGGCTTCGTAACTGAATATAGACTGGAATAGGGCATCCGGAGCATTCGACAGTCGCTGGGCAATGGACCAATGCTGTAGTTTCCCATTGACAGCGGATCAGACCCAGTCCTCGATATCTCCTGGGTGTGTACAGCATCGCCGACGAGGTGTTAGCGGGGAGCCCAATGATGGCCTTGATACTCCTGCGGATATTGGTATCAATGCCCGCCAATACCGCATGACGTATCTTTGTAAGGGGAGCAGTCTGGAGAGGGTAAACAAGGCCCGGGAACAAGTATTGGTTGACAACGTTGATCTTTTGTTCCGCTTTGAGGAGGCTTGAGCTCACCAACTTATCCAGGTTATTATTTAATTTTGTCACCACCTCTTCTCCAAATACTAGCTCTCCCGAGAATGTACATCCAAGATATTGGGTGGTGTCCTCGGCTTTTGCCGTTTGGATGACCTCTGTATTTTCAAGGGAGAGCTTTGTTGACCGCAGCTCTCCTTTATCTTTTACGATACCCAGACTTTTCTTTACGTTAATTGCCAAACCAATCTCCGCGAACAGCCTCTGGACACTATTTATTATTCTTTCCGCAGAACCCCTGTCACGCGCTGTCTCAGCCTGATCGTCCGCGAACCTTGTGAGGACCACACTCTTGGTCACTTTTCAGGTCATAACCAAACTTATTAGCAAACTCCTAATCACAGAGCACGTGGTATAAATGATCAATGGCTAGGTTGAAAAGCGAAGGCGACAAGGGCCCTCCCTGAGGCACCCCTCGCAAGACACTGATCTCGCTTATCGTGTGTATTCCAATAGTGATCTTTATCTTATTTGTGGTTAGGAGAGCCACAATCACATTTATAAGGTCGGATGACACACCTCTTGCCTCCAGCGAGCTTACTTTGTGTCCATGACCAACGTTGTCAAAAGCACCAACAACGTCCAGAAAAACCACCGCGCAATCTTTTTTCCTATTTTTGGCATATTTTATGATGGCGTCGATGATCCCGGCACTTAAATGTGCTCCCGGGTGACCCTTGATGAAGCCCCTTTGACTTTTGCTAAAGGTGACCTATTTTCTCAGTTCAATATCTAGAACCTTTTCGATGATTCGGCGCACAATCGAATTTATCGTTATTGGCCTCCATGAGGAAATACTTTTTGGGTCTCTCTTACCCTTGTAGACCAATATTGTGCGCCCTTGGCGTAGAGGCTCCGGTACATATCCAACCTTTAGCATGATCTCCGCAATATACTTGATGGTGTGTGTTACTTCGAAGTATTTTATTGTGCGGACCTACACACCATCCGGCACGGCGACGAGTCCAACGATGTTCACGATCCGACTATCTATGGACACCAAATTAGGGATCGGGGCGCCTTTCTCATAATCCGTACGTTTGCGGAGATTCTCTTTTTCAAAGAGGTTTCTGAAATGTTTCTCTATGTCGGCTATCTTTAATGGACATTGCTTGGGAGCGTCGGCGTTCATAATGCTCAGTACCACATTTTTCCTTCTATTATAATAATTGTATTGAGCTAGCTCATAGTGGTACTGCTCCTGCCGACGGTTTCTGTCTGCCTTGTTGGCTCTCAGCGGATTCGACACCATCCCCGCGCCCTTGTCGGCCATTTCGGTTTTATTTTTTTTTCCTCATTTTATAGAATTTTATGGCAGGGTGCTGCGGGCCCGGTAGTTTGGCGTTAATACCTTTGAGGAAACTCAAGAAATCGCCCACTGCCTTGTCGAAATCCGCTGAGTTGAAATTTTGAACTTTCATAATATCCTGAAAGACAGCCGACCATTTACT
>NW_027113844.1:3608-4473 GCF_000696795.3 Halyomorpha halys | reverse complement strand
AACAGAAACTGAAGCAGGGGACTATGAGCGAGAGGATAGCCAGCGAGGCAAGAGGAGAGTTCAACAAACAAAGAGAAGTCACCTTAGCGTATCATCAGGGAAAGACAAATCATCGGGGAATCCATGAGACTATGCAATCGTTAAAGAAAAGATACTTTTTGTGGGGAATGAGGAAGACTAAATCAGAGGTTGTAGGAAGCTGCGAGGCTTGTCTCCGCCTAAAGGAAGACAGGAGAAGACACCTACCACAGATGCACCACTTAATGATTTACAAATCGACACATTTACATGGAAGGGGTACAAATGGGTGACCATGATTGACCTCTTCAGTAAGGACACAATGGCGCACCAGGTGCAAGATACAGGAGATATAGCGAAACGAGGGACCATTCAGGGTGATAATAATAAGAGAACATAATGTTGTAACTATTGAGAGTATTAGAGAACCCAAGGACCGTTCATATTGAACAACTTAAAGTCCCACTAACCGAAACACCTGCGCAAGAGTAATCCGGAGTGTCCTCATCTTATCTGTTGTGTTATCTTTTCTTAAGTGGTAATTAATTTTTTTTTAATTTATCTTTGATTATGGCGATGTTCTGAATAAATTACGTTGCATTTTTTAAAATTTTAATTGTATAAATTCATGATTTTATTTTTATTTTGCTTTACTTTTAGTCTGTAATAAGCGATTATGAGGAGTGTATATCTTTTTCTTTCTTTATTATATATACTTTATTGTAAATAGTTATTTTTGTAGTATTTTATATTAATTTATTGTATAGTTGAAGTTTACGAGGATTGTTCGAAAACTGGTGGGGGGGAGTTACAGCCTTAGTCAGCTGTTACTTCGATGTCAGCTGCT
>NW_027113844.1:0-1198 GCF_000696795.3 Halyomorpha halys | reverse complement strand
AATGTGACCTGTGCGGTTGCACTCGTAACAGCGCCTCTCCGATCTCCGCCTCCTATCATCTGGTTCCTTGCTGGGTCGTTTTTCGAAATTCCCATTCCGGTTAATCCGCCTGGTCGGGTTGCGTTGGCGTCTTCTCGGTGATCTGACGAGTCCAATCCGCTTCCGGCTTCCCGAAACCGGCTTCATTACGCTCTCTTGCGTCCACCAGCTCGTGGGCACATTCTATGAAGCCGCGGTCCCTGGGTAACGAACCTGGTCGATCTAGATAATGGTTCAGCTGTACTTTCAGTATTCTCCTCAAAAACTCCATTTTTTGAGCACCTTCGGTCGGACCGCATGTTTCTACCATCTTCTCCATCAGCCTATTGTGCATCAGAAGGAGCTTCTTAGCGAACTCACCCTCTGATTGGCCTTGGACTCTCCGTTCTTTAAACAGGTAGAATACATCTTCTTCTGGAGTCCACCTGCCTTCGCCATACAACTTCTTGAGCCGCGTCTTGAGCGTTTCCCAGGAAAGGTTCGAGTCACCTTGCCATAGTTCAGGACTCGCCGAGAAGTACGACCCACCAGCGAGGCCTCCAGTAGTTTTACATCGGATTCCAGTTGTGTGCCAGTCTCCTTTCTCGCGGTTATCACGGCTTTAATTTGATCACCGCTCTAGATGAAGTGTACTAGGTCACCTACTGTCCCCGTGAAGGGTTCAAGTTGGCTTATCACCTCGTGTATGAACGCCGAACTTTGTGTCCTTATCATCAGTAGTTCGATCTGCGTATTTTCCGTCGCTTTTGACAGTTCTGCTTCCAGCTTCTGTCGCTCAACGGTCGACTGAGCCAACTGATACTCTATTTTTTTTCAGTTCTTCAGCCGGGATTACAATTCTTAAGTGTCTAGTAACCTTTGCTTCAAATGACTCTGTCTTATCTTCACTCCGGGGTTCCTGGTAGTATTCGTACGTGACAGAAATTCGAAATTTTCCGTCCTGGGTTTCGGCACCACTTATGATTAGATTGACAATATAACTTAAAAATGAAAGGGATTTGGGCAGAGTAACGACACACAGCTACTGAATAACTAACTTTATTATCAGACTTCTCTGGTACATATAAGGAGAGGTTGTTGATAAACTTACAGGTACATAATCCTACTAGTACAAGATTTCTATTATTATTTACAGGCTATATATACAGCTAACTTATAT
>NW_027113843.1:6307-6749 GCF_000696795.3 Halyomorpha halys | reverse complement strand
TTATCGGACATTTATTTTCTTCTTATTAAATAACAAAATTATATTTATTTATCATGTATTCACCACTATTATCTATAACTTTCTTCCATCATCCTGGCAGTTTATCAATTCCTTCCTTGTAAAATGTGGTTGATTTGGACTGGAAAAACTTTTCGACAGCCTGTCTGACTTTTTCAGAATTGAAGGTTTTTTAATTCAAACTCCATCTCAGAGGTTAAAAAAAACAAAACAGTTTAACGTAACGTATATCACACAAAACAGTTGCAAAATGACTAAATGAAGCCTCGTGTATATAGTGGAGACAAAAAAACTTGTAATGGTAACTCAAAGCGAATAGATACGAACAATAGATTCTACTTAGCTGCGTCGAAAGTTACTTATGACACGACCTAATATTTTTCTAAGTAAATTAAAATCAAATAAAAAATTACCTTGTTTATGA
>NW_027113843.1:2683-3207 GCF_000696795.3 Halyomorpha halys | reverse complement strand
AATTTAATAATAATAATTTCCTGACGACTACTCACTAATTTAAAAATAAAAAAGACCTTAACATCCTATACGTTGCAGATTTGACCCAAAACAGATATGCGGCTTTTCATCCCAAACTCCTTCCACATCCTAACCCATTAATTTTTAATCTTTCATCCTTAACAATCCCTGATAATCCCCCGAGGCGTCTGAAAAGAAGATGGCCACGGGACCTATTATATAGTATAGTATATATAGTATTATTTTGTACAGTTGTAAATTGCATTAAATAAATAATTAAAAAAATAAATAAATAAATAAAAAATGATTTTTTTTTAGGAATGGAAGGAAGTGCTGTTCAGTACACAAAACAAGGGTTGCGAAGTGACCACAATACAAAGGCTGTACAATACATATAATACAGGCTGTACAGTACCAACTATACAAGGACAGTAGAGTACCCACAATACAAAGGCTGTACAGTACCCATAATACAGACTGTACAGTACCCATAATACAGGCTGTACAGTACCAACAATACAAGG
>NW_027113843.1:0-684 GCF_000696795.3 Halyomorpha halys | reverse complement strand
TTGAGTCTCGTTCGAACGCATGAGTAGGATGAGTTTGTAGGAATACCAAATATAGACTAATAAACACAAGCTTTATTTATATTATAATAAAGCTTGTGTATTTAAGAATAGTTAAGAACGGGGCTTCATCTTCTCCGTGTTAATGAATGCATTGTAACGCGGAAAGCATCAGTGGAACATTTTGAGACCAATTCTTAACGAATTCTGAACAGCCTTGGTGAATTTTTTTATTGTATTTTGTTTTTTAAGACCCTCTATCTAGTTATTTCTGACTTACAGCGGGAATACTTATCTAGAGGTGACCAATCTATTTTAACTATGGTGGTGATTCAGGTTTTTCATTTCGTGGGGCCGCTACAAAATGAAAAAAATCCATTTCTCAGTTCGGATTCGGATCAGCACTACCCACTGTTCTCAGGTTGCTAAGACCTGAACCTCAACCACAGACCTCCTTGGTGACCATGCAAATAATTAGACAAATATTTGATATTCCAAATGAAGACTTGCGTCTTAAGGACTACCTGACCTGCGTCTTAAGGTCCAGAAAAATCCCGTTATTCCACGCAGTTGAAAATTGTTTATATAACCCCTCTCCTCTCCTCCTTCCTATTTATTTCTGACATGTAGGAGGAGAGAGAGAGGGTTTATCTACAGCATAACGTCCTATTCTAAGCATGGAGGGGG
>NW_027113842.1:8767-9883 GCF_000696795.3 Halyomorpha halys | reverse complement strand
CCATTCCACATTTATACTATACACACATGCGGTCAATATCTTAATTTGTTATCAATAATTATCCAGTTCTTGCTCACTCGTAAACTTACTTGCTTCATTACAAATGATCCAATTCTTATCAAATCAATTAATTCCTGGAAACCGCAAAAATATTGGTTTGATTTATTATATTTTATTACTTCTTATGTTCAGAAGTAGTCCAAGGTAGCGGATTTGTTCAACAGGGGTAAGGGCAACATTATTGAAGTATACTGTAAGGCAGTCAGTAGGTTTACGACGTAGGGTAAAAGTAATTTGATGGGATTTGTTGGAATTTATTTTAATCATCTAATTACACCATTCTTTGAGGGCTGTGATATGGGATTGAAGAATTTGAGATGTAATTAAAGGGTTTTTATTAACAGCGAGCATACATGTGTCATCGGCATACGTGATTAGGATAGTGTTAGGATTGGTTGGGATGTATAGATTGTGTAGAGGATGAGACCGAGGATACTACCCTGAGGAACACCAGCGGACTGAAAGAAGAGGGATGAGTCAAGGAAAACTGGAGAGCACTGTTTACGTCGAAGATTAAATATATTTTAATAGGCTTTTCTGAAGTTTAAACCAGTCTCGTAATGTTATTAGATACTGTTGTAAAATCTGAGTGGCATATGTTGGATTCGTATGTCTTGTTAAGATTACTGTCATACTGTATAAGCAGACAAACTGTTATAATTGCAAAGTTTTTTGTGAGGATATGGTGTGTAGAATAGAGGAACGAGTACGGAACCATTGGTAACATTTCTGCCCTATGGTCATGAATATGAAGCCCATGTCTCTGAGCAGTTGATGTCTAATTGATTTATGTGTCCTATATCCTAAAATTAATGGTCTGGTATTGTGAGCGTATTAGTTAGTGAATGGGCAAATGTTCGAAGATTTTTGAACAGACAGGAAGTAAGATTCATAGCAGTAATTTGCCAGTTTTTTTACTACTCATTTGATTCCAATTCGGTTTACTTCGTTCTTATCTGATAAAAGAAGAGTGTTCTAAGATTTATCGGTAAAATGACTTAATGAAGTGTGAAGGGTTTAAATTAGTAAGTCTGCTTTATGTATTAAAAAAGAATA
>NW_027113842.1:5519-6152 GCF_000696795.3 Halyomorpha halys | reverse complement strand
AGATCATTTATCAATATTACCTATTGCCCACAACTGTGTGGCAGATTGTAATATCTATCAATAAATAAATCTATCAATCTTAAAAAAAAAAAAAACAATCATATTCTAACCTGTCTTTCTCGACAGTGTACAAGATACGCTGATGGCATATGCGTATTATATGTAAATAATGATCCTACTACAGCGACCCAAATCCCTGATTTAATAAATTATATTTGATTGAATATAATTACCCAAATATAGATATATCTCGACAGGTATAATATTCAATTGAACTGTTGAAATGATTTAATATTGAAATATATGTTATTGAATTCAAAGATATTTCTTATTTCTTTCCCATATTCAATTACTTTTAATTTATAGTTAATGGTAATGAAAAGAAAAAAAATCGCATAAGATTATATACAATAGATATAATTGCAAGTGCTGAACGCCTACTTCATTGAATGAAAAATTTATATTCTAGTTGTCCTCACCTCAAGTTTTTAAAAAAATTTCATAACAAATCATAAAAAAAATATATATATAGCCATAGCAGATCAAGTAATTCTTGATTCAATCATCTAAAAAACATGGAGGTTTATTCATCTGAAAAATTTTACTTGAAAAACTAATTAAATTTACAATTTC
>NW_027113842.1:2179-3349 GCF_000696795.3 Halyomorpha halys | reverse complement strand
CTAGGTTCGAATCTGGCTGATGTAGATAATTATTCATCCTTATATTGTAGCCACGATTCAACCCTGGGGGTTTAGGAAACTCAATAAAATGGATACTTTTAATTGCAGGAAAAACCTAGTGGTCGAGCGTGATCATGAACAAATACCCTTCTTACATAACCGTTGTTCATGAAACAGGACTTTCTTACAAAGTACTCTGAATTACAGACACTTAGTGGGTTTTAGTTTTTTATTTTATTATTTTTTTTAAAATAGGAAATAATGTCCGAAATATCTCTTGCGTATTGCACCTCACGGAAAAATTTCCACTAACACTGTTCTTCATAGACCTATGAGCTTGCACGGAACAATAGTGAAATATTTCAAGTAAAAAGACTTGTGTACTCAATGGTACGCTTTTAGCAGCCCAGGCAGAAATCTATAATAGTGCAGTGCACTAACTGCCAAAACCTAGGGCACTCCAAGAGCTACTGCCATCACCAAGCCAGGTGCGTTAAATGCGCTGGCCTCCATGCATCAAACACCTGTCAAATGTGCATTGTGCACGAAAGACCATCCGGCGAACTACAGAGGGTGCGAGGTATATAAAAATTACACAAGCAAAGGACCCACAATAGGGCATTAAAAACTCTTCATGAGAAGAATCGCACACAAGTACCTCCTGAAGTTGGGAATTCAGCCAGTTTTCCAGAATTGCAACTCACCTTAAAGTTCAAGTCACGCATCTCACCAGCAACAACCTTCTGTCTCAACCGTATCAGATCATCAGCCAAGATTACTCAACCATACACTGCAGTCACAAGAAGAATGATGCCAAAACTGGAGGATTAAAATTAATTCCATAAATCCCACCAAATCACATTTACCTTAAGGTTATTAACGTATAAAGTATGAGGGTGGAAGATCAACACCTCGGCACTATAAAAAATAATGTTGCTAGAACTTCAAGTTAAATGATAGAGTCGTTTACTAATACTTAGGAGATAAGTTTCGGGTCAGTACTAAGTTGTTATTACTCTTTGAGAGATAAATTATCGATTCAAATAGATCAAGAATTGTGTTGGTGTAAAAAAAAAAAAAAGCAATAATTTCTTTTCGAATTCGCTGGTTATTAATTTCACAAGAGCGAAGTAATACAACATAATAAGCATAAAATTATAATATGAAAAT
>NW_027113842.1:0-422 GCF_000696795.3 Halyomorpha halys | reverse complement strand
ATTATGCGCGAATTAAATTTTCTTTTTTTATAACTTTTTCACGAGGATTTATTCTATATACAATAGGTATAGGGCTTAGTGAGAAGAATTTATGTGTATTCTCAAAATCGTTCGATTACTGTTTTGCTGCACTAGTCGATAGACTAATTTCGTTCGGTACACAAGCGTTGGGAGTAGGGACCCTGAAAAACCGGTCCAATCATTCAAAAGATAATCATGGCACAGAAAGACAGACTAATGACCAAGTATGCATAGTTTTTTTTTTCCTCAAGGAACCTTTGAAACTCAATGTACTATGAAAAATGCGCATCATTGTTGTAGATAACGACTCTCCTTGCCTGATAACATAATGAGTACTAAACTAAAATTAAATATCAAAGTATTATTGGAGTTAAGAAGTGCTGAGGAAAGAAGCGAATAAG
>NW_027113841.1:95860-117050 GCF_000696795.3 Halyomorpha halys | reverse complement strand
TTTTATAAATATAAAGGTATTTAATTGGTAAACTGGTAAACACACAAACAGCCTTTGGAAAGGAATCCAATTATAATAATAGTTTTTTAGGACTCAGTTTATAATCAATTAATTAACTTATTTTTGGATAATTGCCTTCAGCGATTATCCTGGCATCCCAAGTAAATCTGTCACTAGTACATAGCAATTATCTATATATATTGTTTATGGATTTCACATATTAATATATCTGTCAAATCATTCATTTAATTGCTAATGTGAGAAGAACAGAAGTTGTAAATTTTATTTCTAATAATTTTTATTTACAATAAAAATCCAGTAAGCCGTTATCGAAGAATACTTTCTTCATTCTCTGTTCTGTTCAGACTCATTTCAATGTGTATATTAAGGATCCCAAATTATATTCACTGTTCAAAAAAAGTAAGGAGTGCGTATAAAATAACATTAAGTTAGTTAGTGTTTCAATTAGTCCTAGGAATAGTTAGTAAAAAATTAATTTTTTTTTACTAAAACATTAAAATATAAAGTTTGATACAAATAAATGATTGAACATGATATAATGCAGAAAATTGTTTAAAAAAAGTTAAGACAGTTAACATCATTTTTTATTAGTACATAATGTTTACAACAAAAATTTTAATGAGAATGTTTAGTAATGCCCCTCAAAAAAAATTAATATGAGAGCAAAATTTTTTTAGTCCCCTTTTCTAGCCATTTATGGCATAAGTGCTGGCTCAAATGTACCAGATCAAATGTGCCATTCCTACGAAAGAAATATAAAAATATAGAATATGCCTTCTGGGGTCACTCGAACTAAATTGTACCCCCTTATATTCGCTATAATATATTTTCATTTATTTATTCTAAAACCAAAGTACGAAACGTAGAATAGTTGTCTTCAATAATAATAAACAACCTACACGCCTATCTTATACACCGCAATGCTACAACTACAACTTGAATTATATACTACAACTTGATTATATTAATTCAGTGCTGTGTAGCCTTCTAAATTCTCACGTTAATCCATCCTTTTTAGGTCCGATTATTTTGCGTAGTACTATATTTTTCAAAACCTTAAGGCGCTGTTCACCCTTTAAGAATTGTATTCCATAAGTTTAGAAAATTCCCTGTCAGTTTTTCATTTGAAAATACTACGTCAAATCATTTCGATAACAGATAAAATTAATAAAAATCGGTAGAGGGTTATTGTACAAATAAATTGTTTAAATCTAGCATTAACTTTTGAAACTGTTTGTCTTTGTTTCCAATCTTTGTTATTTATTTAATTCTTTATTATTATTCAATCACACTATTATTTAGAAATCTTTAGCTCATCATTCAGGGAAATGATTTGGTTTTAAATGCCATAAAGTGGTTTTCAGTAGGCGGTAAATTTAACGATTCTATAAAGAGCAAAGTGAGACTTAAAACATCCTCTTTTAAAAAGAGTATAATATTGTTCACATAAAACGCTTTATAGGTCTTACCCTTCTGCACTTCATATTTTATTGATTTCGGCTATGAAACTTTTATTGTATATGGGTATCACACTTTTATCACTGTTATCACCCTTATTCCATCGGAAGAGAAATATTTATGCGCTGTTGCCAGCTTTTTAGTTGAGTAGTTTCGCTATTCGGGTTAAAAAGAAATATTATCAGAACCATTTCTCATTGAAGAACCACGCTTCTCGAAGCACTGTTCATGATTTTTTCTATTTGTATTCGGCAGAGTAACAGATAATGGAAAAATAAAACCCTGCATTATAATTACATTTAAACATTTTTTGAAGAATAATTGTTTACTAATTTAACATAAATATAGTTCCCTTTTCTTTTTGCACGAGGAATTATTAATGTATACAAAAAAAAAATAAATAAAATTTTTATTATTTCAATTAATTGAACTGTGCTGTTCCATCTCTAGAACAAGCTGTTCCGTTCCATCGCTAGAACTCTTTCCTGTCCTTTATTCCGTTCCACCTTCGTGCCATGCCATCTTCATTCCAAAACACTTGGTAACATACGATACTTGTTCCGAACTAAAATTACAATTAAAATAACATTTTACCTAAGTCCTCCCCAATATGAACTTTGAAAATTAATATGCACTGAAGAAATTAAAATCCAAAATTTCAGGAAGTTTTTAATTATTGAAAATTTTATCTGTAATTTGTTAAACTTCCAAGGTTCATAAAATTATATTCGAATATATAAACCAAATTATTTATTTCACCAATCAAAAAATGTTTGATTAAGGCACCATGTTTGGTGTCATGGATCAAGCCATTTTAATTAAAATATTTATATTTCGTATTTAAGTATTTATATATGTTATGTTTCGAATCAGCAATCTCACATTCATGTATAATTCAACTATATTTTAATGTAGTTAAATTTTTTTTTTTTCAAATTAAAATATTTATATTTCGTATTTAAGTATTTATATATGTTATGTTTCGAATCAGCAATCTCACATTCATGTATAATTCAACTATATTTTAATGTAGTTAAATTTTTTTTTTTTCAAATTAAAATCTGTACCACCACAACCCATGAAGAGTCATTTTGTTAGGAAGTACTGTTACTAGACCGATGGTTGTGCAAGGAGGTGATTTGGTCAGAATCACGTTCGACCGCCAGATTTTTACTCAATTAAGAGTACCCAATTTATGAGTCTGGGTGGATCCATGCAACGAATTTACTCCCCCGCTGACCTATTTTGCAATTAACTAATTAGCACTCAATAGATTCCAAGAAAGCACTTTTGTACTGTTTTAGACACAAACTAACCAGAATTTAATTATCGTTTCCCCCTCCCTCGTTTTAGTCATATAATTTTTTAAAAGAGAATTAGTGGAACCGACATTATATATTTTTATAAATAAGAGTTTGTAATTACAAACAAGAAAATATTTTTTTTTTTAAATCACTATTGCCTTGAGAAGACAGTTCATCATATTATTATTATTCCATAGTGAAAGTGAATCTCAACTTAATCTGTTGCAAATCGTAGAAGGCCGATTAAAAAATCTAAAATAATTCAAGATTTAACGAAACACAAAAGAATTATTTAGCCCCTTGAAAACCTCCTAATGATTTCAACGTGGACAGTTTTTTTTGCTTTAAAATATATTTAATCTTTTTTATCATGTTACAATTTATAATTACCTAAATTTAATACTTTTTAATTATCGTTTATATTCAACATGAAACGTGATATGGATAAAAACAGGCAAAATATAAATTATTTTTCCCCTTTTCTGTAAAGAATCGAATTATTGTTTGCATTATTTTTTTTTTTTTTACTTTTGTGGTCTATTTTAGCCTCCTTGAATATTATCAATGACTTACGGGACAACCTGTATATATAACCGGTTGCCTCAATACACGACCATGAGCATTACAATTTTTGAAATTACGATTTGGTTTTTGTTGAATCATAACAGTGGTGTTATATTATCTTTTTGAGAATATTGAGGATTTTCTAATATCTAGTGCACCCAATCCAGGAAGTTTCGACGGAATGGTGTACTTTTTTCTCAAGATTCTGATTGTAAATCGGATTTTTATGACGAATTTGTATCGGAAACATTTTTAATTGAAGCCATAATTTTTTTTTTTCAAGTAAGATATTTTAATCGCCTTGGCCGGTCGAGGAAATCCAAATTATGGTAGAAAAATATAAAATTAAATTCTAAAACGATTTCGTTTTGTATATATAATTTTTTTTTTCGAATATGTTAAATTGTTGGCTATTTTCGCCTTTAAAAAAGTGTTGGATTGCTAATGTGCCAGATATGAATTCGGCTTAAAATCTGGTTTAATTTACGAATCCATAATTTATTTATAAGTAATAAAACTATCCCATTCCAACAACGCTCCCAATGATAGACCTGATAAAACCTGCTGAAATTAAAATTCCAAAATTGTAGAGTTTAGAGGGAATTAAAATGTGTACTGGGGGACCCGGTATGAGTTTCTGTATGTGTACAAAGCATTGTGATATTTGTTCATATTATTATTTTTATTACCGTTGTTATATTATGCTATATTGTTGTTTTTGTGTATACGCAGGGAGATAATGTCTTTAAATGACATCCATGAACCAGCCTAGTATCTTTTGGGTTATAGGCAGAACCTATTGAGCTTTATAGACAGTGTCCCTTGGTATAGGCTCATTACTCAGAGGACCACCAAGGCTGTGGTATACCATAACGTCGGGCTTGAGTAAACAGCTTCTGGAGCCTGCTGAGATAGAGCATCGCCTGCTTGAGAGTAGTGGGCTGCCTCTCCGATATACTGCACCTTTAGAAACACAACTCTCGAGAAAGCAAGTAATGTGTTTATACACTTTATTTCTAGCTCCCTTCCTCTTTTATGATCTTTTACTAGATTTAATTAGAATACCTAGCTCTTTGTAAAATAAAAATATATCCTACTTCTTGAGTCTTACCGTCATTTTGAGTTATAATTTTAAAACATTTTTCACTCTTTGATTGAGGATTATGCTTTTTTTTCCTTAATTTAAATTATAAAAAATAAATATATTTTTGCAATTAGCTCATAAAACAGGAAATTTAAAATTAAAAGGTTCTGAAATAAATCTTTAATAGAATTTCCTTATTAATTAATGGTTTATAAATCGCTATCAACATGAAAAAAATAAATACATAAAGTTGTCAAAATGTGATCTTTTTACGTCCTAGAAGGGAAATCAGTTGTTCTTGAAAAAATATACATAATAATAAAATAATATCACTAAATAGAAATCAAATGATGTCTGCATACAAAAATGGTTCATAACTTTTTGAAAAAAAAAAAAGGTAAAAATAATTATGTTCATTTCATATATTTAAATCACAAAGCCTACAATTGTTTATGGGTGTAAATAGTGGCTTTTGATAATTCCTATCTCTGGTAAAGTTTTCAATTTCTTTTAAATATATTTGTTTGTAAAGAATTGCTTTAGAACACAGTTTTATTTGTGAAGAATTGGTTATAAATACAGTTTTATTTGAGAAGAATTGCTCTAAAATACAAAATGTATTCCACGTTTGATTCTTGGCTGATTGATTGGTTCTTGAACTTAGAAGCGCATTTTATGAATGGTACTTCTCATACTCTTACATCTAGTTGAAGGGGAGAATCACATGATAGGAGAAGCCGTAAGCTTAAACTATGAAATCAATATATTTACGATTATAACTATAACGAAAAATAGATAGTTTTTTGTTTCTCCTTTGACCGCAACCCTGACCATCTTCTTATTGATATATAATTTTCTTTGGGTCGGATGTGGATTTTTGAATCGTTTTCAGTAGTCTTAATAATTCTTATTTTTTTCAATTTTAAGCACTTTTTTTATACTATATTTTCTTTTGGAAAAAAAAAATCTTTCTAATTTCAAACGTGCAAATTTCACGGGATCCATATGATTTTTGGTGATGTACCATCACAATTTATTTTTAACAAAAAAAATTTTTTCTTAAAATTATCACTTTTATCAGTATATCAAAAAAGAAAATAAATATTTTTTTATAATTTATTTATATTATTATAATAGCAATTAAAGGTTAAATATTATCGTAATTAATAATTCAGGATGGTGAAATTGTCAAAGTGAGATTACTGCAAGTGAATAAAATAAATCATTATCATAGATATCTTATTTTTTTAAATTAGTTTTACATTTTTTTTTTAATTTTGGTTTAGGTGACATGATTACATTATTACTTAGCGAACTTACGTGACATGGGGCAGTTCTGCTTCTGCGAAATAATTAACTGAGGCAAAAGGGTGTACCTTCGCTCTAATTAACTTCTATGCCTCTTCAATATTCACAGATATTATGATGGCACGGCTCACTCCCCCCTTCCCTTCCCCTATAAACTGTAAGCCTAACCCTTTAAATATTAATAAACAATTGATCCGATATTGCAAAACTTACAGGCGGCTAAGTCATAAGCTAAGTAAAGTCGGATAAGCTCATTTACGAGATGACCCCTAAGTGCTTTGAAGAACTTTTCAAGTTTAACTAGAAATAATTGCTAATTGTTTCAAAGTTTGTAAACAGCCCTTATTTGTATATTAGACAAGTTTAGGAGTAGTTCGAGTCTTTTACTGTAGTCCCACTATTAATTTCAACGACCTAGTGGTTCATAAAAACAAAACATTGCCTGTATTTATTGTCAATTAGAGTAAATAACAAAAGTTAATGTTGTAATCGATAACACGGTTCCGGTTCGATATTTCATTTATTTAAGAACACGGAAATATTATAGATTTTTCACAGTTGTGCAATTACAGCGATTTCGTTTTCTATAAGCAGTATTTTGAAAAATTAAACAATGATAATGAAGTTATTTCAGAATCCTTTATAAAAATTAACTTGATTGGACAAGCATTATCGTTATTTAAGGCTATAGATTGGAACTTATCACATAATTATGGCACTTGTTCTTCTTGATCGTTGATTCTGCTGAAAAAAGTCATGTTTTCTATCTAATGATGTGTTGATTTATTGAGATTAATTTACTATGTACAAACTAATAATTTGTTGTAAGATAAAATCGTGAAAATACATTATTAAAAAATTACATTATTGATATAGGAGGTTGTTAATGAGTATAATCTTGTCCAAAAAAAAAAGGGATGACCTAATGCAAAAAACTCAACCCTGTGGGTTCTATCACCCTCTTTGGTTACCCAGCCTCATAAATTGGGTATCCTTAATTGAGTAAAAATCTGGCGGTCGAGCGTGATTCTGACCATATCACCTCCTTGCACAAACATTGGTCTGGCAACAGTACTGAGACCCTTCCTGGGTTGTAGCGATACAGATTTATTTTTTATTTCTTCTATAAACTTAATTAATCATATTATTTATAAAAATACAATCCCTTTGAAGTTGAAATTATTAGTTGTAGTTCCCCGATTGGTGGTATAAAAACATTCTATGATTTTCAAAATTATTATAATACTACAGTTCAAAACTGTAATATCTTGATTTTTTTTTTTTTTACTTTGATTGAATGTTTTATTATGATTCTGTTTTTTTTTACTGTATAGATCCTAACCCTTATCACTAAGATTACAGATTTTTTTTTCTTTTTAAACTGTTAAACTGGGGCAGCTATTTCCAATACAGTATAAAAATTAAACATCTCCTGCCATTACCAAATTATGATATTTAGGAGAAAATTACCTAATGTTCCAAAACATTCTTTTTTTTTTTTCGTTCACATATTTTATATAATGTTTATACTTTATTATGTGAATATAATTTTTTTAAATTATTTTAATAATTTTTATTGAATAATAACTACAAAAGGTACTATAATCAAGAACAATATATATTATCGTCCAAAGTATTAATTTATACAATATATACAGACTAAACTAAAGAAAAAAAATAACATTAATACAAACATAAAAATTTAAAGAAGTATTGATATTAGTTCGCAACGGGAGCCCTTTATTGCTTGTTTATAATTTTATAAATTAAGTTGTGGGACATTTTGGAACCATTGAATGTAATCATATAATTTATAACTGTACAAGATTTAGTCCCTGCAGGGGCAAGTAAAGGAGACAGAATGGTTGTTGCTCACAATCTAGAGGTGATGGCTGACAATCGCCGTCTCATGCGCCGCTGATGTGTCTGGTCCAAGGGTAGTGCCTCCGTCTTTTCCTTACGTTTTGTTCTGGATTTGTATTAGGTTGTGGTGGCGTGACTTTGACTTGGCGTTCTTCCAATAAAGGCGGGTTAGCTTAAAAAAAATAAAAATGATGTGATTTTGGTCGTCGAACGGGTGACCAAGCTGTCGAGAGATATGACGTGCACCCGTTGACGTCATGTTGCAACTTGTGATTCACACTATCTTGATTTCACATTGAGGAGGGCACCAAAATTAGCTGAATACATTAACAGTCTCGGATGTTTAAATCAATATTAATTAATAAATTAAAAATATAAAATCTATTACAAAAAAGGTGAGAGTGAGGCAGCTTAGTAAGTCGCTGTGCGAATCAAATCCAGCTGTGGCAAATAATTATATATTATATTACTGTAGCCGTGAGTCAACCATGTAGGTTAGGTAGTCATTCTGAGACACTGTCAACTTCTACAAAGTGGATAAGTCTGATTAGAAAACCTGGCGAATGAGTGATCTTGAACAAAGCGTTTCCTCGATGCTATTAATGGCCGAGGTAGTTGAGGCGTCTACCTTAGCAACCTCCTTACATTAGTGAAACCGGTTTGAATCCAGTTCGGGAAATTGGTTTCTAGGCTGTACCTCGAAATAAAAAATTCACCATCCATAGGGATGGTTGTAGGGACAAGGGTTAGAATAGATAACCTCCCCAATATGTCAGAAATGACCAGGAAGAGATAAAAATACCTTCTTATACTACCGTACAAAAAAAATAAATAAAAAGTACCGAACACATGACCCTTCATGTTTTCTAGTAGTATGGATTTCTTTCTTTTCTTATAAAATACGTTTCAATACATATAAAAACCAATTTTTAAAATAAATTACCTTTATTACAAAACTTTGATTATAACATATGTGTTATTTATAACTATATTAAATTAAAAATTTAATTTTTATACAATTTTGTCATTGAAAATTATAATATTTAGCTGAATAATGATCTAAAATTCCACAGGATTTTCATATTTGCAATATAACATTTATACTTCGTCCATGCCAACAAACTAAACATTTCAAAACTGGCACTACTTCTGCAGGTATAGAAATGTATTAAAAATACATGTTAACAACAATTAATCATACATTTATATCCTAGCCAGTGTATTGATGAATTGCGGACGAGGCGTAGGATAGTAAGACAGTAGTGGACTGGACCAGAGAACTGACCTAGATCTAATTAGAAGCACTCACCGCTGGTGAATATTGGATCAGATTCTGAGGGGCCGTTAAAGGCCATCTTAGCCCTCTTGCTTTATTGCGATTCAATTAGTCTAGTGTATTTGACCAAGGTTAGTGTTCTTGTCAAAGGTGGTCGTCATCAGCCACCCTACCGTTAAACCACCCTCTTCTCTCGTACCACTGAGGATAGTCAAACCGTTCTCACATTTCAAATAGGCAATTTCACGCCAGAAAACCTAATTGTTTATAACAAAAATTGTTAAAAAGATACTTCTATATAAATTATCTATGGATTTGTATTCACAGTAGAATCCTCCTGGTCTTCTAGTTAAAAATCTATTAATGTCAATCGTAACAACTGGACGATTCACAATAGAAAATTAAAATAACAGGGTATTTTTTTAGTATTTTGTCTGAGATTATTTTTTTGATTTTGTTTGTGTATTATTTTAACCATCTGTTATATTCCATTATGGTGATTGTATTATCTTACTTATTTTATCAATAAATTAATTTAATATCCAAAACAGTCTCAACACTATTTATTTATTTGTCCTACGTTTCGGCCCTTCCAGCCATCCTCAGGGACATCTTCAACATAAATTTCCTCTCACATTAATTATTTTCTACTTGCAGGCTATTTTGCCCAGGTCAATTTCTTTATTTAAGTCAAAAACCTCTCTATTTAAATTTTAAAAACCATTCATTTATTTATTCTATAATATTGTCCACACTATAAAAACCCACACCATATAACAAACCTTTTATTAAGAAAAAGAAAAAAGAAAAAAAAAAAAAAAGATAAAAGGTTTGTTATATGGTGTGGGTTTTTATAGTGTGGACAATATTATAGAATAAATAAATGAATGGTTTTTAAAATTTAAATAGAGAGGTTTTTGACTTAAATAAAGAAATTGACCTGGGCAAAATAGCCTGCAAGTAGAAAATAATTAATGTGAGAGGAAATTTATGTTGAAGATGTCCCTGAGGATGGCTGGAAGGGCCGAAACGTAGGACAAATAAATAAATAGTGTTGAGACTGTTTTGGATATTAAATTAATTTATTGATAAATATTACCTGGTCTCGAAAAATTTTGAAATAATATAATTACTTATTTTATTTATTTTTGTAAAATTGTGACTGAAAAAATTATGAGTAGTATAAAGTAGCATAGTTTAAAGTAGTGTCAATATTATGGGAAGCCTCTGGGCCTAAGTACACAACCTACATAGTAGTTCATAATAGGAACTACTATTAGTGATATAAAAGTTAGAATATGAAAAATTTATTTAGATTTTAATACTACATCTTATGCATTGTTGTGTCTTATTAATTACCATAGGCATTCCATTTCAAGTGGCACTAGTTTCATGACCGCTCAGAAAATATTCATAATTTGTTCGTTCATCCCTTGATATTTTTTTATTTAAAAAATATTTTTATTTTTATTCAATACAGTTTCAAAATGGCATCCATTTTTGTTTCATTTAAGGTCATTTTTAGCATACGCAAACGTGTGCGATTTTCTAAATTATTCAACAATGGACTACTTAAAAACCTTTCAAACAAAACTGTGTTCAGTACATTCTGACAAAAAAAAGTAACATACATTTTTTTTTCCTAATTTATTTCTCTAGAGTTATCGAATGAAAATGAAAAATACTTAATTTTTGAAGGATAATTTCATGAAGAAGGAACAATCTTTCAGCCTTATTTTGTTTTTTTGTACGTATATATGTATACACATACTTTATATGAGTAGTTAGTCATTCAAAAATAACGATGTCTTAAATTTTTTTTTCAAATTCTTCACCTTGAATATCTCTTTTGGAAAAACAGTTTAAAATTAAAAAAAATTGACGCAAAAAAGGTCTTTACAGCACCAAACTTGATTATAAATTTCAGCTTTTAGATTCTGCTCTAATCTGGTATAAAATATTAGTAGTTATACCTAATAATGCTTAGTGTTTTGTTGTACATTTTAAAATTCTTATTTTTATATTTTGAACATTTTCATTCCATAAAATTTAAAATTTTATACATAAACCTAAAGGAATCTGATTTCTAATGCTTTATACGCTGAACACAATGCAGTTTATTTAAACGAGGCCTAAGAAACTTTATTGTAGAGTGATTTAGAAAATCACGTAAAACAATAATGGTTGCAGTTAGGGATATGTATACAATGAAAATAAATAAAGACTATTATTTCATTTTTGAAATATCACTGAATAAAAACAACTTTATTTATTTTATTTTTTATCTCAAAATAGAAAAAAAAAACCTTAAAATAACCTAAAAGGTAAATATCATTTACTCATAAAATGAAATTTTTACGTGTTTTCATAGGCAGCGTAAAGAAAATTGATGTCACAGGCTTAGTAAAGAATATATTTTTCACTATAAAAAGTATATAGTATTTCGAAATTATTCATTTTTTAATCTTTTTCCGAATCAAGAACTTATTGTTATTTTTAGAATTAATGAAAAATATTATAGAAGTTGCAGTTTAATCTTAATTAAGCATATGTCCATGTCTGTACCTACATATTTTCTGTCTAACTCTGAGTATTCACAATACAAACAATTTTCAGTCTGTTGTTATTGTATTTTCTGTTTGTCACAATAATCTGTGACATGTGTTTAAGGTAAAACAAAAATGAAGATGACTTAATATTTATAACATTTTCCCTGATAAATTGAATTTAAGTGTTATTTACGTATTAATTTTTTAGTATAATATTACTATTTTTTTGTTTACTCGTGGTTTAATCAATAGCCATTTGGTGAATACGTAAATTGAATTTATAACATAGATATAAATATATACATTTTCTAATTTAATAGTTAATGTAAAAAAAAAAATTATGTGAAAGAGTTGATAATTTAATTGAATTTAAATATTTGAAGTTTGCATGCTGGTGGTTTTCTTTGAAAAAAAAATTGAAATTTTCCAAACAGTATCATTTAAAAAAATTATGATATTAAAAAAAAAATGGAAATGAACTTTGAATTTGAATAAGAGATTCGTACTTCAACAAGAAGACGCTGACTCATTAAGCTAATGATAGAGTAAGCCCGCATATCCGATCGGCACTGCTGTGTCAGGACTCTTCAGCCCCGTGCCTGATGTTTCTTATGGCTGTCCTAAGAGAATGGACGATCAATATTACTTGTCATGCCAAACCCCATTACGTCCCATTTTATAGGGGGGTAAAAAATATTTAAAAAATGAATTTCCAAAGAAGCGGTTTATCCGAAAAACAGACCATGCAAAAAACATCGACATTATCTCGGATGGCAACATAGCACTTTTTTTGAATCTTTATTTTATAGCCCATTAAGAATTGAGGGTCTGCCAGTCAATTCATGCTAGTTGAAAAAATGTTGGCTGTCTCAAAGATACAAAAACATTTAGCAGAGTTTGAAGTATTTAAAATGGACGATTCGATATTTATTTATTCGAGAAAAATCTAAAATTTTGGTTCATTTTTCATTTTGATCTCTATATTCTTAAATGTACCTACAACACTAAAAACTTTTATAAAGTATTATTTAAAGTAAAGTAAATTATCTAAAATATAAGCCTTAAGCGACATCTTTGCATCATATAGTTCCTGAGATATAGTATTTCATAAACCAAACGTTTCTTGTAACATTATAAGTAACATTTATAAAATTTCTTTTGGCACATATTATGAAAACTGCTACTTTTACGAAAATAAATGGTATAAACTAGTTTATAGTACATTAAACGAGCTGTAATTTGAGTGCTGGTAGACATCTGTACTTCTAGTATTTCCTAAGATAAATTTTTTCATAAACCAAAAGATTTGTCTGAACACCTAGAAATCAACAATTTACAAATTTATTTTGACAAATATCATTAAAACTACTACTCTTAGGAAGGCAAACGTAATAAGCTACATTATAGTGTATGAAACTATCTTTAATTTCAGTGCTTGCTGACATTTATACGTCTAATGGTTCCTGAGATATAATTTTTCACAAACAGAGTTTTGTCCGAACAACTAGAAATCAACATCTTTTGAATTTATTTTGGAAAATATCATAGAAACTATTACTCTTAGACCTACTATAGTACATATATTGTATCCCTTGTATATTCGAAGTAAAAACTGAAGCATTTTCTGAAAATAAATAACAAACATTTTTTTACTTATTAGAGCTCAAATATGAATTTATTATATCTTCGGAGCAAAGAGTCTTACTGGTAACTCTTATTTCTTTATAGGCGATGGAATAAAGATTCAAAAGAGTGCTACAAGTTTTCATGAGATTTTGCAAGACCGGTCAGACTAACTACATCAGGTTTCTCGTACTAACTTAAATCGTCACAGATCCTTTGAATGTCGGACTTATCATTTTATCATCAGTAATATACGTATTTGTTTAATGGTTAAATAAGAGCCTGCAGGGATACGTAGTGAAGTCAAGAAAAGGAAGAGTAAAGTCAAACATGAGAAGGCCAAGCACTAATAGAGCGGAAAATTTAGTAGGATAGGTTGAGAGAAATAATAGCCGTCCACGAAAAGAAAAAAATATATAGGAAGAATGTATCTGAGTTAATGGCACTTAGGCTTAAACTAAGCTTTAACAGGAGGCACTCGAGTCTGGGTCCTGAGTTGTTATTTATCGCCCAACTTCTCGTCTTTTGTCCCTTCTTTCATATCAAACAGACCGGAACAATACTCCCTCTACATTATTCTCTCCCTTATCGGTTCGCACCAACTTCTCTATGAAACTTTTAATGATTTTCTTTTTTACATCGAAATGGAGAGAGAAGATGATGAGTCGCGAAAATATGCGAGCGTCGATCTTTGCTGCTATTAAACTAAATTACAAAAGATAATAACTATTATAGCCATATAATAAAAGTGATTGATCATTGGGTTCTGACAAATTGTCATGCAATTTAATCTATAACATTTGTTTTTCCGATTCAGATTTTCGAATAACGATCTTACAATTTATCTGTATTCTTATTTAAAAATTCTGTAATTGATAAAAGTAATATTATAAAAATATAGATTTTTATTTGTTTCGACCAGACAGTCCTCATCTGGTTATACTTCAAGTAATCCATTTCAGAAGGGGTCATAAGATTAAATAGATATTGAAATTAGAGAATATATTGAGAGATAAATTGAAATAAGTTATAGAGATGGGGGTATGCCTAAGTTAATAATGTTAGTGAGTTAAAGTGATTTCGGGAAGTGATATTGTTGAGATGAGATTATGATAAGAGTGAGCTTCACCACTTTGAGTTTAGTAGAAAGATGATATAAATGCTTCTTACTTGTGAGCCCCATATAGGATAGGTCACTTGATATGTGATCTGTGGTGCTGATGCTAATATGCCGGCCTTCATTATTCATGCTTGTTTCATTTTTACTCAACTTTTTCTAATACTTTATTATTGTTTTGCTTAATAATTGCATACATACCTTCTTTTTTTTAACTACATTTGGATCTTAGACAATAGGTCTAGAAGCGATTTTTTTCCTCTATAATTTTTGTATGTCTAATTATGTTATAAAAATGTGTTTTAACTACTATGTTTCTTTCAATGCTATATGCTCTCGAGAGCATAAAGCTTGTTTGTAAAATCCAATTAGGTTACTGTGAGAAAAAAAAGAAGTCAAAATTGATAGTTCCTCTATTTTCAATGTTTAGATGCGTTCTCCATTTTTCATGGTACTTCGATTTTTTTTTTTTTGGAAAGTTCCCTTTAATCAATCGATATCACTGATTATTGCACACCTTCCTGCCCATTACCCGCATGTTTCGTTGCTATTAGATATAAAAATAAATATCAATATTTTTTTAAATCATTTGTGTAATATTATTTGTGGTAAATAATTTCTGTTAAGTTCACATCGTTAATAAGCTTTTTTTGTGGACTTTTTTATTGTAAAATGAATTTAACTATTAAATAAGGAATATAGAATTCATTACATCAATTGACTCATTTTTTTGTATTAATTAGATTTAACTACCTATTCTTAAATAATCAAAATTAAAAATATCCTACGTATGCAGGAATACTATAGTTACCGTGCCGAACCGGTAGCTCAATATCTCATAAGAAAATGCTCGAAATATCTGAGGAAACTAGCCGCGACCTATACCGTCTTGGTGAGATAGGAATTTATTTAATATTCCCATGATCGTCCCCTAGATTGCATAGACAGCATTCACAACAACGTCCTAGATAGATGTCTCCCTTTATCTAGTTCCTTTTTTTAATTATTATGTATTGCTTGAGTACATAAGTAAGATCTTTATTTTATAAATTAATAAAAAAGAAAAAAAATACGATATTTAGATTTTACCATTATTTCAGCTTTATTAACTCAAGTGGTCTCCTCCCTTATTTTTAAATTATTTTATACATAAATAAAATAATGAAAAAATTAGAAACGAGGTTGATATCTTCCTATGTTCAGCGCCATATTCATACTTAATTTAAAACGAGTTACTAACTATTATATATTATTCCATGAATAAATACAATAAGACTGAAAATAAATGTTCATTTACAATTGTAAAAGGGTATTGCTGGTGTACTATAAAAAATACGAATTTTTTGTTGTTGTTGATTGTTGCTTAAAGGCGTAAAACTCTCTGGTCATGAACGCCTATGGCATAATAAAAGTAAAAAAATAAATAAAAAATATAAAAAAGTTTTAAGAAATAAAATAAAATAAATAAAACAAATATAAAAAATAAAAATCGAAGAGGAGTTATAATTTATAAAGAAGGCGTTGTGATTTTAAAAATTCAAACACTAGTGTAATATGAGCTTCCTCATCTCCGAGAGCTTCTGATAAATTTGGGGTCAGTCCTATCAATCAGTTAAAGTGAATTATTTGAAGGTTTATTAAAGTACATGAATATAGGACAATAATACCGAAACGTTATGCAACAATAATGATAATATAGAATAAAATATATTGAAAGTTTGGAAGCTTTTAACCTCAAAAAATTTATTGTCGATAATGTTGAGTATGAGACTGATGGAATTTACTGAAATCCAGAGGCGAGGACCCCCATAATCCTAGACTGAGAACGCTGGCTAATCTAGGGCTAAAGCAGTCGGTTCCCCCATTTAGCACTTAACTAGTTTCCTAACTGGAAATTATTCTAAGTTATTTTCCTTCGTCTGAGTTGATATTAATCTAAACTTTATGAATATTCAAACAATTTGCCTTGGTATTTATATGCTTAGTCGTGGATGAGCTGTTGTTTTAGTCGTATTACATGTGTTGCGTGTCAATGGCAGTAATCTAATTGAAAATAATAGATAATTTCACCACTTATATACATGCATTATGATACAGGCATGTATAGAAACTACCCATGGTAGCACTCAGAAAGTCTTGATGCCATCTTCCTTTTAGTTACCTCGGAGGGTTGTCAGGAATGGAAGAGAAAGTAAAGTCAGAAACTAGTTGACGAACTGATCCCTTTAATGTTAACGCTGAGCATGGGTTTATAAGCGTTCATAAGATTTGTAGATCGAAACGTTGGTGGGAGAATTGCGTCAAGACTACACTGTTAGATTTGGGTTTGGACGGGCGTCACGGGACAAATCTATGCATACAGCGTTTGGTGGTGTCAGGATCGAACCTCCAGTTCAAAGCCTTTGTTATTATTGTAACTACTGAATTATGAATGATTAATTTTACAAATTGTAACAGTGACTAACTATTTAGATATGCATCAGGAGCTAGTAAAAAAATAGTTTAATAGTTTCTTCAAACTGATCTATATCCAACCTCGAATTGGTCTTAAAAAGGTTTCAATTTTATTCTAATGAAAAGTTTACTTTTTACATATTTTAATATTATTCTTAGAAATGAATGATTCAATCTCTTCATTTTCTTTTCTGGGAAATGCACATTCTGAATGTTCAAATATCAGAAAGGTAACTTGTTTATTTCAGAATTGGAAGTTTTGATTAAGCCAGGAGAAACAGCTTAAGGAATGCTTGGAACTTCGTGGCGGTTGAAAAAGCTTTGGAAAGTATTCCAAGTATGAATTTTATTTCTCCTCTGGATACCTACGTAGAAGATGGTATTTACTTAACTTATTTCTAAAAAATAATATATTTTTGGTTTTAGTCTGCATTAGAGAACCCCAAAGTTCTGTTTTGTTCATTCAACTGCTGTATCGACTTATCCAGCTTCACAAATTTAATCGTTTATTATGTTTTTGTAATAGAATAGAATGACGTTTGTACATTTTTGTTGTTAGGTAATGCATGAGAACAAGACTTGTAAATTTTAATTCCATATACGCTTCGTGTGTTTCTAGTTGATAATTCGTATTCTTTAGTTCAAAGAAACTATATTAATAATAAAGGCCTATCCCTAACCCGAAGGTTCGATGCCTGAACCATTAGTTTCTGTCTACATACATCTGTCCAGTGACCCGAATCTACAAGATCAGTCTAGTCGAACGCGGACCCTCGGACCTTTACCAGCCGGATCGGTGTTAATCAATATACTTAGGGATCTGTTCGTTACTAAGCCCTACAGCCTTACAGGTCCATCTGCTATACTATAACCTGAAATATATTTACCCAATGCAGTTCGTGTAATAAAAGGCGTTTGAGGCCGAGGGATTTAAGACGTTGATCTTAAGCAGCCTCAAATCGCAGCGCCGCGGCTTTAGGATTTTGCATTTATTTCGCGGTAGACCCACGGAATGTAAACTTAACCCTTCTAGTATTGTTAAAATTTGTTTGTTACCTCTAAGAAATCCTCCGTATATTAGAAATCATCATGCAGCTGATAAAAAAAAAAAGTACTTTTCTAATAAATACGTTTCTCTCATACATTTCGGTCCACCCTTGGACGTTAACCCGTTGGTTCAGTGTTTACTATCAGTTCAGTGATCAGTTTGTTATTTCAATTCAGCGTTATGTAACCTTCTAAATTCTCCGGTATACCCATCCTTTTTCGGTGTGAATATTTTACATAACTTATTATTTTCTAAAACCTTAAGGTGCTCTTCCCTTAGTGTAAGAGCCCACGTTTCGCATTCGTACAGAACAGTGGGAAGGATAAAATTTTTGTAAATTCTAACATTTAATTTTTTGGGCAGAATTTTTGAATTGAACAAATAAGAAGCATTTAGAGCCTTTAACCTCGATGACTGGTATGTCATGTAGTCATGGTCCGGAAGGTGATGAACAAACCACCGTTTATAAAAGCCTAACCCAACTGTATTTTCTGTCAGTCAGTAGGCAGTCTGAAAAATTCTTGCTGGATCCATAGATGAAAAAAAACAAACTATTGTCCATAAATAAACCATCTGAAAAAAATGCATAAAATGTTGGGAACTGAAATGGGAATATTCGACGTGAGGATGAGAGCAAAAAGTGGGATTTGACCAACCTCAGCGGCTCTCGATGCATAATTGAATTCCACATTTGAAGGAAACGTGCATTGCAGCTTCAGATTCCACAGCTTTTTCGTCGGGATTCAATAAAACTGTCAGGGACAAACGCTTCGCCTGTTTGCTCTTTCCTTTCTCTTTTTGTTTCTTTTTTCCCTTTCCTTCTTCTGTATATTTCTAACAGCCTATCTTCTTTTCAATCACGTAGTCAATCTGTATTATTGTACGCTACAACTATTTTTATGAAGATAATAATTCTTTGAAGATAACAACAACTGTTAGAAATTAATAAGATAAATGCACGATAACGTTGGTTTACTTATATAAATATTTATTCGGCCTAAATGAGTAGATTAAGCAAAAAGAAACTGCACCTCTATTTTTGAAGGGAAATTAGTTAAATAATTATTACAAAAAAGTACACTGAAAAACAAATTGAAACATGATTTTAAACTAAGTATAAATAAACTATAAATAAAAAATTATAAACAATAAAATCTAAATTTGTCAAAAAAAAATAATAAATATTGCTCAAATATGAATGAAAAAAACCTTAAGCTTATTTTATTGTAATAATAATATATGTTTTTAAAAATAAATCGTATATTTAAATAGGTAATTTACAAATTTTTGACATAAAGCCCTAAAAAATAAAAAAAAAAATGACCAAGTAAAAACAGCTGAGAATAAGAAATATTGCTTTAGAAAATTTTAAAAAATACTTCAAGTTGTTTTATATATGAAAATATACATTATTAATTATGACTGGGGTGAAAAGTAATATCTCTGAAAACACCCGGAGGTGGAAGGGTTACAGATATTTTGGATATTTATAAAATAGAACTGATCTAAAAATGTTTATTATTGCATAGTTTTGTTTTAATAAATGGTGGATAAAATGTGGCATAACGTTTTTTTTTCAATTATTTTGATTAATATTTACTAACTAAAAATACATCTTGCAGTTTAAAAACTTATTCTTTAAAACTATTACAGTCTGCTATTATCATGGACAATAGGTATTGATATGATGTATGTATTAATCTGAAAATAATAATTAAATTATTAATTAATTATTATTAATTAATTTTAATTGTTGCAGTAATAATAAAATAAAAACAAATCACATCCATACTTATATTTAAAGCCGGCCTAGGTTATTTCAGAATTTACAAACTAATTATTTTAAATTAAATTTAAAAGATTTAATAGAGCTAGGAAACCTATTGAATGCTTTGAATTTTTGAAGTTATACACCGGAGGTAAGGAACCTTGACTGAATTGGTCAGTGAGAAATAATTACTGTATTTTTCATGATAAAAAAAAAGAATTTCTTTTAGGTTTTCTGAAATTAATTTCAAGAAAGAAAATAGCTCCATGTACGATTACATAATTAATAAAACAATATTTAGACGACTGAAAGTATGTTACTAGATGTAAAGAAAAATAGTCATATTTTTTTTTCTTTTTTTTTTTAAATATCGATCGTAAGAATTTTTTTTTGTAAAGATGAGATTCAATGTTTGGTAGTGTCACCGTTATAACATTTGAAACATAAAATTACCTATTAAAATATTAGTCATTGAACTAACATTCAAACCGTTCTTTATTGCAGTTTAAAATTGTTGTAATCTATATAATTCAGAAGGTTTAGCTTTTATGGAGAATGACTCAATGATGCCGCATGTCTCTCCATGGTAAAAATTAACAGATATATCGCAATAATCGAAAAATGTTAACTACATTTATTAAAAAAAATAATAGGAGCTGCGGAATATTTTAAAGAAACGATGAACTGTAAAATTATAGTAAAGTTAATAGATTAGCGATAGTATTATATAATATTAAAAGTACTATTTAAAATAATGTTTTCTTAATTCAAAAACTGAATTTGTCAAAAAAGCTACCCAGCGCATTTAAAAGAATTTTACTTTGCTGGAGATATAAACGGGCTATGGCGAGAAAAGTTTTACAGGATCAATCTTAACATTGGGTCTAAAACAGTCGGAAATCACAGCTTGAACAGATTTTTGTTTCGAAACTTGTTTAATTAGTGTAGTATGTGAGACCCTTTTAAAATAAATAAACCATAAACAAAATTTTGGAGGCTTGAAACTGCATCAATTGTTGTTACTTAATTATTATTTTTCTACTTTGTACTTTGAAGTCGTACTATGAGTTTATAAGAAACTCTGAAAACCTTGTTAGAATATCATCCATGAAGGGTCTTGGATTTAGTACATGGTTATTTCCCAACTTGAGGTTATACTACTAGGATGTGGTGTCAACATCCATTCTCAACTGCCAGGATTATTATCCTCCTAAATTATGAGTAGTCATTTTATAGAGACTGAGTGTACCTCATGAGGATTTCTCGTCCTCAGACATTATCTACGTTTGGATAATGTCTGAGGACAATGTATCCTCATGTGGATCAACATCAATTATCTGATTAGAGCTGAAACAAAATAATGACAAGCTCATGGAAGTTCTCACTACATCTCCCCCATTCTACCTCAAAATAATATCTATTCATCCAACCTTTAATTTATAGTTGTTTTTTTTCAAATATATGAAATAACTAAGTTTTTTTCAATCATTGTTGAAAAAAAAATTAATCATGTATATCATTACTCCCAATTTTCTAACCGCTGTTGACTAGAGGTTCCCAAAGTGATACTAATATTAAGTTGTTAGCCCATTTAAGATATGCCTACAGTTCTAATTCAAAACTAGTTGACGCATCTCAATGAATTTGTTTTTCATTCTATATAACGATAGAACATCTATTACAATGTTCAAAAAAAATGTTTATATTTAGTTGGAATTGCTCGAGTAATTCTTAGAGTGAATGTTCTTTTTAT
>NW_027113841.1:90773-94570 GCF_000696795.3 Halyomorpha halys | reverse complement strand
GATATTATTCCTTCCATAATAAACTCCCTAACCACCCAAACCCACTAGTTTCTAACCTTGCTTCCTCTTCATTCCTGGCAATTCTCCGAGGCACCTGAAAAGTAAAGACTTCACTGATAGGCCGACCGTTACTTTCCTTGTCCGACAATATCGATTATTTTTATAATTATAATAATATTTTAATTATTAAACTAAAAAGACAATTGATAAAAAAAATTACTTAACATTTTTTTAGTATCCTAAATATCTTTTTCATATATTTGTTTAATATTAAAGTTTAATAATTAAAACAATATATACATTTGTATTTGGTATTTGGACAATCCAGGCAATATTTTACTCTTCTTTTCTTTTATCTGTTTCTAATATGGTTTATAAACTACTGATTCAATAATAATTGAATAAAAACATAATTTGAATTTTACATATTCTGGATTAATTAAAAAAAACTTCAAACTTGAATTTTGCTTTTCTATGATTTATCTGAGGAGTATTTTTTGCCAGCATATTGAGGTATATGTTTGTATATATATATATTCATAATAATGAGAAGGAGGTCAAGAAAAAAAATTCCTCGGATCGAATAATGCAATCTGGTCAGACCAGATTTATTTATTCAATCCATTATTTTCTGAATAAATGAAAAACATGTATTGGAAAATAAACAATGTAACACCTACTTTAGTCAATTTTTTTTTTTTTATCTTGGATAAAACATAGGAAAAATATTACCATAAAGGAATAACTATCCAACAAAAGAAATTATCCTGTTTCAAACAAAGGACTAAAGCCGGGTAAAAGGTGGGGTATGTGAAAGGGGTTTAGGATTCATACATTTGGTACAGAGGTTGCTAAATAGACTATTGTATTCTTTAACAAAAGCAATTACAGAAGGGGGCTTAGCCACGTAGGGTGGATCTGCTCGTACCAGTACCTGTACCTCCCTCGCAGAAAAACTTAATCCCCCTTGGACTGTAGTGCTCCCACGTAGGAGGCATTTTTTACAAGAGACCTCCCTTGGAATAGTGTGTAGAGGTTAGTTCGCCATTTCATGTTACACCGCTTTTCTTCTCTCCCCGGGATTTCCTTCGTTTAAGCCCCTGCATTTCATTATTTTATCTCGGACGTTTCCGTCCGATTCAATTAACCCTACATTATAATTCATAGGCAAATTAATTTTTGCTTACGGTGATTTTTTCAGATTCAGAGCGTTTTATTGCTTATTTTTGCCTCTTAAACTTCTTTTTTTACGAGGCGTGTGATCGTAGAATTCTCATCTTTGTTCGACTTAATAGTGAAAAATTAAGTATTTATCCGGTACGTAATATTTATTTAAAAATCAATATCATATTATAAAACAATGTTAAGCTTACAAACCTTCTTAATTTTTTTTAATTTTGTGAATGAACGATTCGTAGTTAGGCAACATAAATTGGATATGACTATTTAAGAACTATTGTCTGTGACCAGTTTTAATGTTTCAGTCGACTTAATCCCTTGTTAATATTTTCTGTATTTTTTTTATACGTGGAAACCAAGGTATATTATATAAGCAGCCAGAGCAATACACCGTTTTATATGCAATGCAAGTTTTATTGATAAACTTCAACTGCATTTTTCATTACAAGTGTTAAGTACTAATCATGTGCTTTCAAAATGAAAAAAAAAATAAAAAAAATAATAGTCACTTATTTCTGATATGCTCTTCAAATACATCAAAATTAAGGAGAAAAACAATAATGTCATAATCTTTTGAATTCATTACTTAAAATTACAAAATCAAAATAATTTGCTTGGTCCATGAAATAAATAAACAGATCCTAATAAATGTTTGGAAAGTCTAGATGCAATAATTCGATAATTCAGTAAATATCCAATTGTATATAATATGAAGCAAATATAGTGTAAATAAATAAATAGCATTTTAAAATATTAAATAATTTTATTAATGTTCATATTTTATTTATAAATATAATATAGATGTACTATATTCATATATATACATATATTTTGTATATTATTATTATTTGTTTCTTAACTTATTACGATCTTTTCATTTATTCATTACTTTTTTCCTTTCTTTTTTAGTGAATATAAAAATATTTTGAAATTTTATTAGTTTTTAAATTCTATTAAAATTTTTATTAGAAGTTAGGTTTTGTGTTTGACCGAAGAACAGAAATATTGTATAAATGAGAGATTAAAACAGACACAGAAAAAAATACACCAACGATTTAATTGCTAGTTTGTTATTTTATTTTATTTACGATGTAATTATTTTATATATAAATATTCAGCTATAATAGAGAAAACCTAGATAAAAAATAATAGGTCTGTGTCAAACCACTTAACAATCTATTGCATTTGGAGAGTACTGCTTATAGAAATAAGACAGTATTTTCCCTTCTAGTTGATATGTGTGTGAAAGAGAAAATGTTAACATTGGATTGTGTTATTTCTTTATTATTTTTTTTAAAGAATAAAGACTGTGTTAAGAATCAGTATAAGGGAAAATGTTGGGGTATGAGAGAATTAAAATTAGCAAAGATAAAATACCGATGTAATATAATTATTATATATTATATTATTTTACTAAAAATAAATCAACTCTTACAAGATGTATACCCATTATAGTCAATATGTTTGCGAAGGAAAAAGTTTAACATTCGATTATACCTTTATTATTTTTTTTTTTATTTATTTACCAGTTTTAATTAATAATAACAGATCTAATATAATATTATATTATATTATTCGTGATAATAGTATTAATAATGCAGCTATTGAATATGTTATATGCAGCAGATATGTAAAAACATTATATTTATTTTATGTTTGAGGATAGATAGTAAGCTGTGTACCTACATAAAAACCCAATATAGTTGGAAAACATTGCTTCTAAATAGAGCATTACATTTGCTAATTAAGCTAATAGAAAAATATAACACTCCTCCTAAATGGAAGAAAACTTTTTTACTCAATTAAAACTGAAGGTGATGATAATTTTATTAGGGAGACAAACTTTCTCAAGTTTCCTCGTTTTTTTCCTATCTTGTCAGAGTTATTCAGAAGAAAAATTGATTCTAGTAACCAGCCATTGGAGGAATTTTCCTCTAAAAAATGTCAAAGGGAAAGGATAGAAAATGATACTGTTGGACAGAAAGGTCCAGTTTATGGGCAGTTTCTTTATCAAAGGTGTTCTCACACGCAAGCGCTGCTCGGAAAAATCCCATCTCCGGTAGACATTCACTATTCCGAATAGTCTGTCTGTTTTCCATTTTATTATGAAGGCACCGGCATCATACGACGGTACCACATTCCCTTTCCAATTTATGTCCTTGAATAAATTTCTAGCGGTTTGGACGTTTTATATTATTCCTAGCTTATAAAAATAAATATATTCTTATGAAATATAGTCGAAATATATTCCTAAATAAATAAAATTTATATTACATAGATAAAAAACATAAATTTATTTTTGCTTTGAAACAACTTGTCTCTGTATTATAATAGATGCGAAATTTCTCATATATACTGTCAAGCACAATATAAAATATTTTACAGTTAGTTTTTCTATAATTTTTTTCACTATCACTATACGTATATCGTGAAAAATAACAAAACCCCTTGTTTAATAAAGACTTCACTGATAGGCCGACCGTTACTTTCCTTGTCCGACAATATCGATTAATTTTAAATTTTAGAATTTAAATTAGTAAATATAAAAATCCAGTTTAAAGGGAAATATTTTGTCACACATACACACACACACACACACACACACATATATATATATA
>NW_027113841.1:67932-90723 GCF_000696795.3 Halyomorpha halys | reverse complement strand
AATAGCGTATTACATGAAAATTAGTTGTAACCTTTCGACAACCATATGTGAAAAGAATGCGATAATCGGGAAATAGTATTTTATTATTTTACTCCATATATGTATATAAACTGGATTTTTATTCTTTATTTGAACTGGGAAGGCTAAAATTTTTAGTTTTCAGTTGTAATAAAAATTCATATTTTAAGTTTTCTTAAAATAGGAACAACGAATTTTGTTCTGGCCAAGAATACAGTTCAAAAAAAGTTAACGAAGCCGTAATGTAACAATTACATCGTTACTACTATGTACAATTACATAGCTAACGAAGAGAGCTTTTTTTTTATTTATTTTTTAAATATACTAAATTAAAGTTACTTAAAGATTAAAAAAAAATAGTATAAAAGCCCAGCTAGACAATGTCAATGGAGGGGGGAGAGGAGGATAGAACCTAACAAGTATGAGGCTTCTTCATTCCTCATTGATTCACCGAGTCTTATTTTAAATGGATATAGCCGTTTTGGAAAAAAAAATTAGTTTATGATATTTACAACTTTATTTACATAATAATATATCTAGTAAATTTGATCTAAGGTCATACTGGAGTGATACTGGCATGTAAAGAAACTACCCATTGGTAGCAGTCTAATAATATTCCTAGATTAGAAGGTCTCGAGTCCATCTTCTTTTCAGACGCCACGGAGGATTGTCAGGAATGGAAGATGAAGCAAGGTTAGAAACTTGTTTGTTTGGGTAGTTAGAAAGTTTATAATGGAAGGATTGATATCTGGTTCGGGCTAGGTCGGTTACATATGGAACATTAATTTCTTTATGAATGATTTTATTTGTAACAAAGTAAGGAGCATTGAGGATTTTACGTAGGATTTTGCATTGAATACGAGAGGAATTTTAAGGTTTAGTGGAGCCCCAAAGCTCAGCACCATGTCCAGATAGGCCTTATTATAGTCATGTAGATCAGTGTGTTGTAATGGATTGATGATTGAATGGAATGATAGATTGATGGACGAATAGTCGAAATCGATGTGGAGTTTCTTGTCTTTAGGAAAAAAAATATTAAAAATCTATTCCATAAAATGGCACTTTCGGTCGGTGAATTTTAGCTAAAACATTTCTGTCACCCACCAGGTATACCACATTAAATATGCAATTTCAGTTTCTTATCACGTTTTGTTTTTGAGTTTTCGCTTACACTGACCCTTTTGCGGAACTTGGTTATTTGGACTCAGGATACCTCAAAACGTGTATTTCCAGCGAAAACTTGAATTTGAAATTTCGCACGATCGCAATAATTACCCTTACTATATATTTAGTATATAGGTAAATGAAATTTAAATATATATATATAATTAAGAGCACTTAGTAACTATTTTTGGAGTAAGCACCTGAAGATCATCGTTAAGGTGTTAAATATATTATTGATGTAAAATTAATAAAAAATAAACTGAAGTTTGAAGGCTAATACTCTAGAAAGAAAAAAACACCATAAATTTGTGCCTTAGAAAAAGAAAACTAGTTAATAAATAAATAGTTTCTTTTAACTAATGCTAGATAGGTTTGTGAAAACGTAGAGCTATTTTCATAAGTTTTTAAAAATATATCCTCAAAGTTATAATTTTTGTCAACATGTCTCAATAAATAAGTAACACAATAAAGTGTAATCGTTTTGTTTAATTTTCACTTTTTTAAAAAGTTTTTTATTACGAAAAATATGATTGTTCAAAAGATAATTAAAATCTTAATTTGGCTTGCGACAATTATGGAATCAGGTAGGTCAATCTCTAAATATCCAGTTAGGATTTACAATATTGCATCTTAAGCTAACACGATCCCTAACCAGTAATGTCCATTCTGAGATGAGCCTAAAGCACTTAAGTCAACCATGTTTCTACGATGTCAGTGTAGGGGATTCGCTCTGTAATCTGGTCACGTTTAGGTCAGAGGTAGAGCGAGATCCTGGGCTTTGTGTCAAGTAGTGAGAACTGTACATTATGCCATAAAACGAAGTCGATAATTGTAACCATAATATATATTTATAATAATAATAATAATACATATTAAAATGATTATTAGCGTTGTAATTATTCGTTACAATTTTATAATTTATATATTATTTTCAGTAATGCATTTTTGTAATTGAAATATAAAAAAGCAAAACAAGACAAACTTAAAGCGGAATAAAAATAAATCTGCCTGTTTACTGTCCGGGCTTTCGTTCGAGCTTAGCCAATCTTTTTCAAGACTATGAGTCACCATTCACCTCAGAATGAGGGAAAGAAGGAATTCCATCAAGGAGACGAGAGATAATAATTCTAGCGAGGCAATTGGAAAAGCATAGATCCAGAGCACAAAGTAGAGATCATGGAGAAGTAAATTCCACTAGAAGGGGTTTATCTAGCCTTCATTTGATATCTGGTTCAAATGAAGGCTAGATAAGTTCTAATGGTCCTAACTATAATTTCGAATGGCAAAGCCTCTAGCACTTACATATCATATTGAGCACTATCCAGTAGATATTAACTCATCAACTACTAATGCCACGTCACTAATGTGTTGATGATTTTTAAATAGCGTATTACATGAAAATTAGTTGTAACCTTTCGACAACCATATGTGAAAAGAATGCGATAATCGGGAAATAGTATTTTATTATTTTACTCCTTCGAATTCCTCTCGTATCCAATCTTTACAATCCAAAATCCTTCGTAAAATCCTCAATTCTCCTTATTTTGTTACTAATAAAACCATCCATAAAGACTTAAATGTTCCTTATGTAACCGATCTAGCCCAAACCCGATATTATTCCTTCCATAATAAACTCCCTAACCACCCAAACCCACTAGTTTCTAACCTTGCTTCCTCTTCATTCCTGGCAATTCTCCGAGGCACCTGAAAAGAAGATGGCCACGTGACCTTATATTGTAAACTGTTTTTAGAGTTCTACTACTGGGTAGTTTCTCTACATCCTGTATCATATCATTATGTCATTATGATCAAATTTACTTGTTGTATTTTTTTTTATACAGTTGTAAATATCAATAAATAAATAAAAAAAAGCTAGAAGTTCTAACTAGTAAAATAATAAAATACTATTTCCCGATTATCGCATTCCAGTTAGCAACCAAAGAGAAACATTTTGGAGAGGTTTTGAGGTTTACTTAATTAAACGATATTAACTATTCTACATTTTTGGACTCAATATATTTTTTTGGGTTGGTGCATGCGTTCTGCTTACATTTTTTATGAGGTTGTTTTTTGTATGTTTTTCATTAATGGGAACCATGTCTCATTGAAAACTGATCAAAAATAGAGGAATCTCCTTATTGCTCCAATACTCTGCATGTGGTGTATCATTTTAATTGCAGCTTGTGACGTCCCACGGTACAGCTAGTAGCGTTAGGTATTGTGGCTGAGGTCTGTCATAATCCATTCCATTTTAGTATTTGACCTTGGTAATGATAAAAAAAAGTTCAGGTATTAATATACAAAGACAATAAATATGTCAGCACTCGAAGCGAGCCAATAATAGTTTCAAAGCAACGTTTGTAGTATTTACCTACGGAGGGGGCGGAAAGGGAAAAGTATAAATGAATATATAGAGTATTGGAGGAAGGTAGCGAAGAAGGGCCCTTGTCTAAACTGAATCAGTAGCTAGGCCTTGGACTATTTGCTTAAGGTCCTGAGGAGAGGTATTCTGGAGAGGCAATATCGCGGTTGCCTACAACAAAGAATACTCACTCCCTTAGAGGACTAACGCCCCCTCCTCTCTCTTAGAGGACCTCACGTCCCCTCTTCTCCCCCTTACCTAATTCCCCCATTGCCAGGATCAATTCAACACGACCCCCGACCGTTCCCCATTGTATCCCCATTCTCTCCTTCACTTAACCTTTATTCTCTATCACTTATAGGCCAATCTTAAGTTCATCGCTCGGTTGAACTTTCATTTTAAATTAATTCATTATTTTGCATTCAAAATTTTTTATCACATCTTTGTACAAGAGTCAAATCAATTAAAAAAAACAAAATAAAAGAAATCGTCATTGTCGTTTCTTAAGTCTCTTGTGTACTAGTTTTCCTGCATAATCTTCGATAAAATTGTACGTGGTACAAGGAAAGGTCATTTTCGGTTTCAGCAATTCATAAACATATTGATCAGTCAAAATTATAAATAAAATTTCAAAAAGTTTATTTTTTTAGACCTGTGTAATTAAAGCTAAAATATATTAATGAATGGAATATGGACCGGGCGCGGTAAAAAAAAAAGTCAAATAGTAAATAATTATACTATTATTATTGAGCCAACGTTTCGCCCCACGTTGCAGGCAGGGCATCGTCAGGGCTGTTTTGACGGGAGAAAAAGACAGAGTGAATCTTCCAGTAAAATAGATTATAAATGATTCAGGTTACACATCCATGTTATAACACCTAGTGTTTTTCAAAGCAATTTCGCCAACTCGTATCCTCACCCATTATATTACGAGTAGTTTTGGGGCCTTCACTGGCCACTAGATTGAAGGTACAGCCATAAGCAATAAAACAAAAAACAATAAGCTAGCGATAAAGCAATATATTCCCTATGAGAATTGGCACCTGTATTCAACGCACTCTTCTTTCTGTTGGGGTTGCTATTCGGGAGCTTAGAAACCGGCTGAAGAAAGAAACAGCCCCAGGAGAGAGAGGATTTTTTCTTTCTTTTTTTCATATACAGTCATTCAGAGATTATTTCTCCCTTTTCGACCAATTAAACAAAATCTCTTCCTAGTTCATGTATATGCCTAACAGTAAATTACTTACGCCAGGGTGATCGCTTCAGCATTTGTGTCTCCTGACTATTAAAAAAAAAGTGCATTTGGTATTGAATGAAATCACTACATTGAATATCTGAGATTAGTGTCTATTTGTTATTTACGTATAAGATATAGAAAGAATTATGTTTATGTTTTATAAAATCAATATTGTCTTGGGAATGCCCAACAAAAATGAGACTTTTAGAAATAAAATAATGTATTAAAGTTTTATCGAGACTGATATTTTATTTTACAAAAACATATTTTATTTATTTATTTTTTTGGTTAATGATAATTATTAAATATCGTTTTATTTAAAAATTACTAATCATTAGTGAAATTTCAGTTAACATTATCATTCGTTTTATTAGTAAATATTGTTATGTCATGTGTATGATACAAATACTGGGTCAATTGTTGTATTATTTCTTTTAGTAATTTATAATATTTTCCACATTTCATCTCTTTATTTCAGTGTAGCTATACGATACAATGTTGAATCATAGCTCATTACCTAGAGGATGAAATGTAGAATATTTTCCTTACTTACAGTATGCAGTTCCAATTTTTAGTTTTTGAGGTATTTTAATCTTAATGCAAAACACATCAAACTTTTCCCATCACGACTTCCATCTCATCTTGAGCATTCTCTCGCGTCATGAAATCAATTTACTCCTGTATCTATTGCATGGGGACATTTATAGGTAGGTTTTCGACTCATTCCTGAGCAACTGCTGTAACAGTACTCTGTTAGCTTTTAATCTCAGTGAAGGTAGAGCACTGGGATCTCCTGAATTCCGCCTTTCCCTCAATATAAACCTAAACGAGTTGATTTTTTATACTCATTTTAGCGGGAAAACAGATGAAAATGGTTTCTATTATCTTATTGGTGGAAGAAAAAAGTAACGATTCCCAAAACGCACTTCTCTAGCACACAGAAGTAAGTAAAAACTTAAAACTGTGTTATATTGAATTAAATTCGTGCACACTTTTATATTTATATGCATGGTATTGTATGTATGGAAAGAGAATTTTAGAAAATAATTTAGAAAATTATTGAAGAAATAATTCATTTGATTCAAATCTCTGGAAGTGACTAAATGATGTTGGTAAAAGTTCAAACATATTCCTATATTTCAATTTCTATACACATGTATATTAGACGTACCGAAAACTTCGAAAACCGTTATTAAATGAATATAAAATGCAACCTTCCACTCCCTAAAGACCTTTAATATGTTTAAAATTATTTTTGATAAAAAAAAGGCGTCAAAACAGAAAGAATTCTCAAAAAATAGTTTAGTAAAATTGATTGATCATAATTAAGTTCGTTAGCTAGAAATAACAATAATTTCAAATTATTATCATTGCCTATGATAACAAAAGGCTTAACTTACCCGAAGGTTCGATGCCGATACTGCCAATCCGCTGGCTACATACATCCGCCCTTGATGCCCGTTCGTACCTACATCAACCGTATCAGTCTTGACGCAATCCATCCACCTAGGGTTCGATCTGACCTGTCGGACGTGTATCTGTGGGTTTATTGGATATGAACATATTATGGATTCGTTCGTTTCTTAGCCTTACAACCTTACATACCCATCTTATCCTGGCTATAAATATAATTATTGGATGTAATTCATCATCATTGATTTATTTATGTCAATTTAATTTTATGTTTCATTAATTTTCCCTCTTAAAAACCTTCAAGTTTATACTAATTCTAAAAAAAAAAAAATATTTATAGAATCATTTAATTGCTACAACCTTCGTTATAAGTATATTAATAAATCGGAAAGAAAAAGTAATTAGTTTAACATATATTTTTAGTTATATGATCAGATACAAAACATCATCATATAAAGTAAATAAATGATGAGCTATAAAATAATTTATAGGATTTCAGAAAAGCCCATTAGTTTCCAGCTGGAATAGAATAGTTTCTGGACTTAGTTTAATCCGCATCTATTTACATCTGTAACATGAATAAGTCTAGGGCTAACTAGTAATAATAGCCCAAATGTAGTAAGCTAAGTTGTTAGGAATTGTCAGCTTTAGTGCTCCACATGTAACAGGTAACTTTACAGTTCGTAACTTTCCATACAAACCGGTTAATAAAGTTTTAATACGATCTCAACCGAATGCACAAGGGAAGCCATAATGTTTTTGAAAATAGAGTATTACGTCGGACCAACAAAGGCTGGCTTTACCGGAGAATTTAGAAGGCTACACAACGCTAAACTGAGGGAATTGCACCTAGTAAATATACTTTAGGTTATAGCATTGCAGCGAATAAGATGGGCGAGTAAGGTTGTGGGACTTAGTAACGAAGGGATCCCTAAAATGTCAATAAACTCTGAACCGACGGGTCAGGGAATATTGGATTACGTTAAGAAGAATATGAAATAGAAAAGGAAAGAGCGATATAAAAATTAAACTTAAAGTAAAAATAACATCTTATTTACATTCAACCTAATTTACCCAGAACTGATCTTGTCTCTTTACTATTAAAGTAAAAAGCAGGACTATGGGAGATTCTGGCACTATTTTTCCGACCGTCTCTCTGCAACTAAACTGCGAAAAATTAAACAACACAAATTTATAATGTATTTTTTGACAATTAAACTCCTGGTTATAGCATTGTAAGGAATAAGATGGGCATGTAAGGTTGTGGGACTTAGTAACCAACGGATCCGTACAATGATAATACTAACTACACCGACAGTTACACGTCCACGAGGTAGTAAAACATAGATGTGAGGATTGTGTGAAGACTGAATTAGTAGATTTTGGTTTGGAGTGGCGTCACTGGACAGATGTATCGTAGAAAACAATTGGTGGTATCAGCAGAGAACCTTCGGGTTCGCTAAGCCTTTGTGATTCTTATTATTAAAATTTTAAGACGAAATACAAAATAAAATTTTAATTTATCAAAAGATCTGATGTATACTCTTGTTATTCAAAGAAAATAATTAATATAAAACTTTCAGTTCTAATAATTCATTTAAGCAATTATATTGCAAGAGCTCATAAGGTCCTAATATTAAAGAAAATATTAGGTATATTCCAAAGTAATAAAATAAATAGTTATTTTTTTAGGTGAATCAGGATTTAAATGAGTTTTTTTTAGGTTTTAAAAACTTATAACTACTAATTTAATTTTTGGAGAAGTTTGTCGGGGGGTGCGGTCAGCAAAGAACAACATAAATAAACAAAACCATATTTATTTATTTTATGCCGACGTTTTGACCTGATTTTCATCAGAGGTTATGGCGTAGAAGGTAGGCCTACAACTGAATTTAATTTTTTATTGTTGGTTTTATTAAAACATTTTTACCAGAATCCACCGTTCAATATTAATTGGCGAAAAACCGAAAGTTATTGATAAAATTAATTAGCTGCTTAGAAACTGTTAAGGAATGCGTATTCGTAATAAGTGTGAAACAATTTTAAAAATTATTTAAAAGGCTTTGTGGCCATGATTTCATAGATCGGCCTCGTGTACTATTATGACATTCCTATGAAGGGTGAAATTGATAAATTAACTAATTATAATTATACTATAAACCTCAAATTAATTGCTATTATATTATCTATATGAAATACATATATGTATCATACTTTAGAAAATTAAAAATTCCTACAACATAGGATTCACTCTCTGTCACTAAAAAGAACAACGTAATTTTGGTAAGACTCATATTCCAAATTAGATAGAAAAGAAATTCATTACCACAATTCGACAACAAATATAAAATTTATGATGTATCCAAAGTAATTGTTATACATATTTGATACTAACAAACCACAGATTAATAATCTGACTTCTAGTGAGATTGATTATTTATATTATCCTCGATTTCTGTAATCAGAATTCTTTTCGTTAAACTAGAACAAAAAATACCCTAATTTATAGGTGCACGTGGCTGGATAGATTAAGCTTGGATAATAATTTTTATAATATAGTTTATTTGAGGTGATGAAAAGAAAAATATTACGAATTACCGGCTGCTTGGCACAATCTCCCCCCTTCTACTTGAGCGTTTCATCTCCTTTGTAAGGCTATTCCCTTTTCTCATGTTTCCTCAAGGATCTCTTATTATTCTGCCTCCTCTTTAATTTTTGTATATTTTTCTTCCCTTTTCTTTTATAATTATTATTACTAGCAGCCTGTATTTCTAGAATTTACGTTTCCCAACCGTGTTTAATTAAATTAAAACTTATGAAAATAATAAAAAAAAAAGGTTTGAGAATTAAACTGAGAAAGAATTATAGTTCTTTTAAATGTAAAAACAGGTTTTTCATCTTGTCACACTCTGTACCTTTAAAAATCCGACCATTTGGTTGCTGATTCCAGTAGAACCTCGCTTTTTTTAATTGGCTCTCTTGTTTAAAGATGATCAATTAATAAATAAAGTGTTGAGTAACCAATAATTTCGAAAAAAAAGAAACCAAATAGCAGTCATTGTAACTACTATAAGACGGTATAGTGCCTCTTGAGGCACACCCAGCCTTTATAAAATAAATATTCTAAATTAAGGGAAACCCTGTTAAGAGTCATCGTAAAAATTAACTCCTTGCACAACCATTGCTCAAGAAACTTCATGTCCGGATTGTCTTGAACACTTGATTTTTTTTTGTGGCCTTATATTTAGTTCCGTATTACATTTTAATTTTTACCTAATATATTTAGAGTTTAGAAACATTTTAAAAATAAGTTTTTGAATTTCTAATTTACCGTCTCTCTTGGATATATCAGTTCTGACTAATACGGATAAGCGTGGTTCTATTAAAGAACAAAATTCTTAACCAAAACTATAGTTTCAACTTGGTTAAGCATTTGTTTCTTCCTTTATTAGTGTATGCAGAATAAATTGAATAATAAATAAAAAGTATTTTTCTTTACCGTAATTTTGGTATCCACTTTAACGTATTATATTTGATATATTAGATAAACTTGGACTTATAAATTTTTATGAAGCTTTTATTTAATATATTAGAAACTTTTCCATCGATTTTTATGCCATTTAAGATCTTTATTACAACCCTAACCTCCCAAAAAGTACCTAAGAACCATTCTAATTACACGTTTTATAAGTTATAAGAAATTCCAATGGTACTGTAATACTGTTTATTAGGCATTCAATATTTGTAGTGCAAAGTTTGATGTAAATGTATACAAAATCTAATATGTCTATAGAAAGTCTTGAAAGTAGTCCAAGTCAGACCAAATTAGAATATATGTTTTACGAACTATATTTTCTGAAATGCTGATTTATTCTACTTTGACCACCAATGCCACATAGTTACTTGATTATACTCTGAAAAACAAATGATTCGGTGAAACTTGTCAATTTCAATGCGTTATACGATTTATAAAATGCTTAAGCTACTTCGTCCATTTACTAGCTCATATTAATACATATTGTATTGAATTTGAAAAAAAATTCTGTCATCTCAACTTCTCATTGTGTATTATATTATTGAATAAATATATGTGTTAGAATTTTAGGCAACTGTAAGAACGTATTTATCTTAATTTTATTTTATTGATAATAAATAATATTTTATATTTAATTATTATTTTTGTTCCAGGTAAGATAATAACTGCTTCAATATTTTACGTAAGTAATTCGTCATTAAATACCTTATTTTATTTGTTGTATGAAAATTCACTGGTGTAGAGATGTATGATATTAAGTTTTGACGTCTGAATTAAGTCAATATACATTAGTGTGACAATATGATAAATTTACTAAATTGAATTCAGTCAAGATGAGCTTTCAGATAAATTATTTATTTCTGATTATTGAAATCAAATTAACATTTCAGTGTGATCAAAATGTGGCCTACGGAATTCGCACGCCTAACATCGTAAAAAATCTTTTAAAACCTGCGAGAAACGCCGAGTTTCTCGTCCATCCTCCATGCTCCAAAACGGCGGGCAAATCACAGTTTGCAGATCACTACGGCAAAAGATAACCTTAAAGATGGGGCTCCTCAAAGATGACATCATAAACTATTATATGTTTGTATCCCCGAAACAGCTCACGGCTATTCTTCATCGTTCGAAGGGAAATAAGGCCTCAGGCTACGATGCAATACAAATAAATAAAAGAGCTGCCTAGGAGAGCAAGAGCTCATCTGACAAACCTCTAATACTCCTGCCTCAGATGACATTGAGATACTTTCCTTGTGCATAGAAATGAGCTATCCTCTTTCTCGTTTTTGTAACCTTCAAAGACCGGATCTCAACCTGCCGTCCACAGACCGATAAGCTTGTTTACACATCTAGGCAAGGTTTTTGAAAAAATCATTCTGAACTGTTGTAAAATCTAGAGGTCAACAGAGATTGTGCTAATTACGCCAGAGCAGAGCGGCTTTCATGTCTCAACATGGCGGAACTATAGGCTGAAGTATCCCTAAAAACATAAAAGAACGAACCAACAGCGATGCCCTGGATATACTAGAGGAAAGCAGTTGATTCAGTGTGCAGTATTATTCTATGTAAGACACAGCGGGATTGCTATAGGAACATTCTTGCAGCCCTGCTCATTATGTATGGGATTTAGATTAGATTAGATTTTTATTCAGGGCGATCAACATCTAGGTTATCACACCCTTTTTACTTTATTTATCTTCTTGTCTTTGACATTTGATAGTTAAATGTAGACTATTTCCTTTTTACACTGGTCTATATTGGTGGATTATATTTTAGTATAAAGTTGAGTTTCAGAAATTTTATTATTTTGTCTTTGGATTCTGCTGAGCCTTTAAGGACCAATTCTCTTGTACGAGGAATTTTATTATTTTCGAAGGCTTGACGAAATGATGAGCATTCTTCAATTATATGCTTTATCGATAATGGGGACTGACAGGTTTGGCATATAGGTTGGTCCTCTTTTATGATTAAGTGGAGGTGTATTAATTTGGAATGTCCTATTCTTACTCTTGCAACAACCACTTATTTTCTTCTGTTTCCTCTTATGGCACTTGCCCACTTTTGTGTGTGTTTTTTAAACATTTTTTTAGTTTATTGGTGAGTGGTACGTTAGCCCACATTGAATCCCAACTTTTTCGGATTCTGTTCCTTAAAAATGCCTTTATGTCTTTCGCCTCGTAAATTTGGAGTGGTGGAACGTTGATTGCATGGTGTATGGGATCGAGTCAACGAAACTATATCCGAAGAGGGAGTACCACAGGGGTCTATGCTATCTCCATTACTTATCTCAGTATGCACAGAAGAAACTGTTGTAACCAAGTATGACAGGACTCACGCTAACGATTTAGCCATCTACAGTAGTTCAATGAGTGCAAAGACAGCACTACGGCAGTCGGAGAAGACTTGTGCAGAAATCTCGAAGAATCGGCTGCGTTATCCATACAGATGAACAAGAAGACTAGATAAACATCTGCTGTCGATCGATTTATTACAAATGCTTAATATAATAATATTCTATTTATATTTCATTCTCCTGTCATTTAAATGTTGGAATTTCTTTGAATATGTGAAGATTTAATATGCGATCCCGACATTATTTCGGAATAATAATAAATACATAGATAGAATATATGGTTTACGCTTATAGGGATTGGAATGTCACGTGATTTATGTTATTGGCATTTACTGGACTAGAGCAGGAGGAATATACATCACTGATATCTTGCATTTCCGACGTCCAGTTCACGGTTCCATGTTCCACTCGATGAGCATCTCTGAAATTCATACCAGTCAGATTCTAATGACACTTGATTTACAATCGTGTGGTATAATATTTATTTCAATCCGTATTTTTTATTTCTTAAAGTTCATTATTAATTGTAATATTCTTGATATATATATATATTATACTTTCCTTACATGAATTCAATACTATGATTATTTTTTTTTTAACTGTATGGTGATATATATTGTAGAGGGTATATATTGCGATCGTTAAAAACTTCCAATTTTAGTTTTCAATGAAAATACACGTTTTAATGCCCCTCTACATCAAAACAACTGAATTGAAGTTTTATTAAAAGAATAAATTTTATTAATTTACTAGTTTAATTTAAAGGTGCAGGTATAACAGTAAAATAAATTAAGAGTGACTTTTACAATAACACTCAACAGTACTACCTCAATTGCATTATACTAACAAATCCTTTCTTACTTAACTGATAGGCATTCTGAGAATATGAAGTGATGTTTACTTTCGGGAAAATACTTAATTTTGTGTTGACATCACCTTCCATTTTCATCACTTTCTTACCTAACAGATAGAGAAAACGTAAAAGCTCATCACATTCCCTTTTCTTCCTTTTCATCAATTTCTTACGTAACAGATAAAAATGCTGTGAAATATGAAGTGAATGTTGTCCACGTTCGGAGAAATACTAAATTTTCTATTGACAATAAGATTAGCCACATAAATTTACTAATTTATCGACTTTTGCAACATTGCGACGTCGCTGTAATTTTCATACAGGAAATATTCACTCTTCAATTATTTTTCAAAATAACTTTGTACAAATCATATCTATTTTTAAAAACCCGGTTAATTACTTCGGAATCACTCATGACATATTCCAACTTCTTACAGCTTATTCATGGATAGTTCATTAAAATTAATGGAAGTTCATAAGGGATTGGGGAACAGGGTGCTTCAGCGAGTACGGCACTGTTATAATAACTTCAAATACCCGGGTTAGAATCTGGCTGTGGCAGATAATTATTTATTCGGTTGCTTTTGAGTCAACCTAGTGACTATGGGGAGCTCTCCGGTGTCCACTCACTCTGTAAATACGTTGGGTATGCATACCTTAATTGGGAGAACATTTGGTGGTTGAGTGTGATGTTGAACAAATCACCTCTTTGTAAAACCGTTGTTCAAGAAACAGTACTGCCTTACAAAGTATTGAGTCTCTGATACTTAATTTTTTGTAGTGGTACAGATTTTAATTTTTTTTTTCATATAAGCATAATTATTTACGAAAGTTCATAAAACTACCGATTTAAATATGAACCAATCCCACCAGATCACCTTTTATATATCAGGCATCAAACACTCATGGTTTATTAAGTTTTCAGATGTTTAGTTTTTTCCTTAGTTTCTGAGATTTATATTAGCTATCATTACCTCAATTTCAATTTTGTCTTAATTTCTGAATTGAAATGTGTAATAACTATTGAAAAATGAGAACTTGTGGTAAAATTTGATCGTAAAGTTTTGAGTGATCGAGCAATTCAAAAAGGTTATCCACAGTCTGTTTGTTGTCTTACAAAATTTAATGGAAGTATGCTGGTAATTGAAACAAAGATTAGCGGGAGTCGTATGCTCGGCATACAGTTCAATAGTGCTTAACAGTAAGTCGCGTTTCGCAAGTCTGGTATATAGGTGGAGAATCGCAGGCCATGAGATAACCGTGTGATAGGCGCGTATGACCTATTCGAAGGCACGTCAAAATCACCTCCTTTCTGTGCACATTTCTAGTAGATGATACCAAGGATTGTGCTTGAGCATTCACATCACCTTTACTTTCCGTCGTAAACCTCTACCCTCCTGTCCTACAGTACCTTTTTTCAAACTCCGACTAACGTCATCTTGACAAGAGACTTACTTGGAATCCCCATACTAGATTCAACGACAAGATACAGCTCGTACATTTCGATTACAACAGTTCCTGCTTGAAAAACGTTCTTAAATTCCCATCTACTACAAAAACTCTTATAAACTATGATAATTAAACCAATTTGGACAAAACAGAAATGAGCTTTGGGACTCCACTAAACCATCAAACTCCTCCTATATCCAATCCTTACACTTCAAAACTTCGATGCTCCTTGAAACGTCATGAATAAACTCATCCATAAAGACTTCAACATCCCATGCGATGCAGATTTGGCCCTAAATAGATTACCTTCTTTTACTCCAAAATGCTTGTCTATCCAAACCCATTCTTGAAAATTCCTGATAATCCTCCGTGGCGTCTGAAAAGAAGATAGTAACGGGATCTTCTAATTTAAAGCAATGATTGTACCACCATTGGGTGATTCCTTCCTAAGATTATCATATGTTCCAAAAACATTATCACATTTATTTTTTATATATACATATAGTTGTGTGAATTTCTATAAATAAATAAACGCAAATTGAAAAACTTACAATTAATTGACTTGTAATGGATTCAATTAAAATTATTAATACATAAATAAATGCTTATCGCCCGATTATTATTCTCTAGGTTGGTCTAATATACACAAAATATGAGAAAAATGAATATGAATGACGTCATATTCATTTTTCTTGCATGTTTCTCTACATATTAATTGAGTTGTTCAGAACTCGGTGAAGTGAGTTTTATGAACAGTAATCTCGTTTGAATAATTGGGATCCGAATGAAATTTCTGAACGAAATTGGGCCATGATTTGATAATATTTTTCCCTTGCCTCATCTGCAATTTTACCCAATACTTTTGCCGTTTTGTTTTATACCTTAAACAAAAAAAAATTGTGATTCGGGTAACGTAAATTAATCTTAATAAGTGTATTTCATTAATTGGATTTTTTCCTCCGTAATTTTTGGTACTTACATTTTTTTTAATTACGTAGAGAGTAAAGTGTTCAAAAGTTTTTTTTTAGTATAGAACTCTTTAACCAGCACAATTTCATACCATCAGGGAAGTTTTGATGGGTCGCTGTGAGTGTTTAACAAGGGAGAACAACTTTACTTTTTATCAGGCAAGTGTTCATTTAACAGAAATTTCCTTAGAGTGCTTTTTTTTTTTTTTGTACATTAAATTAATAACATAGAGTTTGAATAAAAGGAAGAGGAATAATGAACAATGAACAACGGTAGAAAACATCTTTTTTCCAAATAAATCACGTTAAATTTCTTTAATGAATGGTATTTAAGGGTTTCAAAAGACAATAACAACGAATATAATTTGTTTTTTCCTAAAAGAAAAAAAAATTGATTGTCTACTTTTTTATTTTTTTTATAAAAAATATAAAATTATTTCTTGACATCAGTAATATATTTTTGAAATTTTCAGAAAGGGATAAATTTATCGATACATAATAACCTTGAAAAAATGTAAATTTTCTGACCTAGTTACCAAAAATGTTTAATTATGTTTATAATTTTTTTTACACCGTAGAAATCAGGGATTTTAGTAATTTTTAACCTTTACATGGCAACAGGGAGCATTCTGAATAAAATAGCATATGAATTGGTCCAGTATTTCAATAGTTAATTGTGGACATAGATTGGAACCATTCCCTTTTATTTTAGTTTTTAGTTTTTGGACCTGTCGATTTTTATTTTAACTTATATATTTTCTTAACATATCTATTCATTGAAGTATTTATTGTAACTACCTTCGATTTTGTTTTTTCTAAATCTATATATTTATTTTCTTTTAATTTATTTGTTTATTTTTATAAACTGATCTGCTGTCTGTTGATAAATTTGCTTAACGGATCGAACGTGGGTAGCGGATCAGTAAGATTGTCAATTAAATGAAATATAATTTAGTGTGTAAACGAGTATTGATTGTAAAAAGAACATGTAGAGGAAAAAATTGTTATATAATGTGAATATATGTATTGTGTATATGTCCGATCATGGATTAATTGTTATGCTGTGTATTGTAGCAACCTAATGTATTTGGGCAGCATGGCTAAATAAATCATTTCTCTCTACAGATAAATATTAATAGATGTGGGCGTTGTGTGGTTTAAAAGGTGTTTTTCTCTAATCTGTTTGCTTATTTATTACTAAAAAATGAAACCGACTAAAAAAAATATTGAACTATCAAAATAGATTAGTTGATAATAAATCAGTTGTATTAATCATAAGGACATCAGGTGAAATCAGTTAAAAAAAAGGTTTTTATTTTTTAATTTATTTTTAACGTATACAATACTATTTATTTTGTACACGTACAATACTATAATTATAAAAATATTAGAAAAATAATGAAATAAAACTACTGACCGGTTTTTAGTTGTTTATTTATATAATTTTAAATTTTTATTATTCCCTAGAAAAGTGAGTCTATTAATTTACTTGTCTATCTAAAAAATACCACTAATTAGTATTTCCTTTGAACACGGTTTCGGCGTTCGGGTGCCTATAGTCTGATTCTGGTTCGTATATTAGAGGTCTACATCAAATGTGATGGACCCATTTAAGCGCAATGATTTAAGACCGACAGTTTGTGCTATGAAACACGAGACCATGTGGTAGTTATACAGACTTCAATGGACACCATAGTTCATTGTTTCTCCGATTACTCGAATTGCCGCAATACACTGTCACCTACGCTACACCTTTTGGAGCCCTCAATTGTAACCTAACTAAAATGATTTGTTGTTCCTGTCTGGATTAACTGCCCTCAATCCATAAAATCGCAATCGCGAGGAGAAAATAAAAATATTAGTTTCATTTTTCATGAAGTTCCATCTCCAATAAAAAAAAAAAAAATGTAAATTATATCAGTATGACTTGCAGAGAAATTGATCATTGCTGGAGAACTTGATTAGGGTCCTTGACCTTTAACGAGTAATTAGTATCTAATTAAATGTATAAAACCTCATTAAAACCTAATAATTAACTATTTGACACGATCAAATTAGGATTAGTTAAAACAATTAAGTAATTAATGAAAATGTTGATTCCCTAGGCGTATTGGAAAACCAGCAAATATTTTAGTGAATATTGACATAACATTAGATTCAATAATATCAGCTATGTTAAATTATTGATCTGTGGAATAAAGGAGAAAAAGGTATAGTGGAATAATAATAAATGAAATATTAATAATTGATAAATTAAAAAATACATTTAACATATCCGGGGAGGGGATAGTAGAATTAGTACTACCCAGAAAATATTAAATTCTCATTTCATAAATTCTCGGTTCAATCTCTAATGAAGATGTTGTAGCCGAGTGTATCTTTTTTTTTCCTGGTGCGGCAGCAGTGGGGTAGTTTGCGCATACCACTGCTTCCAAAAATCAACAATTTAATTTTTTATTCTTGTATAAATTACAATATTCGAGGGGTTCCTTTCAATAATTATTTGAAATAATTTTTGCTGTGGTGCAGCTTTACTGATGAGGCTGCACCTTGCCTACTGCATCCGTCCGGTAGGTCTTCCTGATCCGCTTCCGTCTGGGTGTCTCCTGCAGTTGCCAGCCTAGTCCAGTCCTCCCGGTCTCAGTATGGGTTAGCTTCCTCTTCTTTCAGTGGCTCACAGATGTCGGGCGGTCAAGCCTTTCCTATTGTGAAATGAGTGGGGCTCACCACCTCCTCCGACCCGTAAATGAACTCCCTGAAGAAGGAATAATTCTTCTCTTTCATCAAACGGGGAAAGTCCGACTAGGCGAAAATCCCGGTTTTTCTTGACAGCCTGGCTTGGTGTTCTTCATGGCGGAGCTATCTGTTGGGCTGTCTCAGGAACTCCGCTCGTGGGGCCACCGTGTTGTTGTAGATGTTCATTCCAAAGCTATGCAGCTTTTCCCAGAGCCTTCCGTGTCCTGTTATGATCTGTGAGACCCAATAGTTTGGGAGGATCGATTTACCCTTTAATCTAGAAAAGACGGTGGGGAAGAATTTTCTCAAAGTAGCGCCTTGTTAGCTAACTACCCACCGTTCATTCCACTCCTCAATTGAATCCTACTTACCTATCTTCTTTCATAAGTTTGGAGTCTCACCGATTCTCTCTCGGAGTTCCTCCGGTAGCGCTTCTAGTCCCTGCCTCTTTACTTTATATTTAAGGACATCCTCCTTGCGAAATGGCGTAGCCGAGTGTATCAAGCCATAACCACAGTAACCTTGCAATTGTAATGGCACCGGATTGATTCCGTCCTGTGTGGGTTGACTTTTATTTCGTGTTGGTGTCACGAAATAAAAACTTGGACTGAGAATAAAATTTTAATCTATAGGATAACCCTCTCCTTCCCGGATTTTCAGAAATAACCTTTCAGAGGTTGAAAATAATTTTAAAAAATCGTCTCCCAAAACATTTTTTTTTATAATATAGAACACAAGAATCGAAGAAGGGTCATTTGTAGTATAAGTCCCTATTTCGAAGTGTTAAAAATAATGTTAGGTGTAAAAAACTTAACCTATTTTGGTGTTTTCAGAATTAAATTATTTTCTTATAATTACTGATTTTGAACCAAATTTAAGTACCCCGTACTCACACTTCTCTTACGACTTTGCCTACTAAGACCAATACAATGACTTGCTCTATCTTCTCTAGCATTGGTGCACCTTTTCTATAAAAAAACGAAAGTATATAATATTACTTTGAAACATGAGTACATAAATCAGCTAACCTTATTTTCACTAATACTAATCCGATTTAAATAATTTATTTTATTGGAAATCTAATTACCTTAATAGAACTACTTTATATTATGTATTAAGTTGGAGTTTTCTAAAACGGTTAGATCTGTTGAAAAATTATATCTGAATATAATTATATCCTTATTCAGGAGACGGTGAAAGTAACAGCATTAGTAGAAACCCTTATCTCTCTTAATATTGATCAGATGTATTTTTTTTTCTTGGAAATGTAATTAACTTTTTAATTGTTTTTTTCTATTTTTTACTATGTAAAGATGTTCGTAAAAGTAGTTCTATTTTCTTCATTACTTGTTAAATATGAAAATTTTAAGAGCATTGAGTGGAGGAACTTGATTCTAAAAAAGCGTCTATAGATTGTGTTGAAATAAAATTGCTGGACTACACTCGTTATATCCACATATTAAAATATATGCATTACTAAGGAATTAATAAGGATAAACATTAACAATTATTAGCTACAATATTAGTTGTTTATATTAAAAGGATTTAGTGAATGACATAATTTCTTCCTTATTAAAAACAATAGTTTATTTAATATCATCAGCAACGTTTCGGGAGATTTCCGCCATCTTCAGGCTGCTGTTAACAAAATCTATATATTACATATAACTTTCTCCTATTAGTCATTCTTGCTAATATATTACAATATTATTGTCATTTAATGAGTAAAATTTGCTACTGGTCATACATTTTAGGAGAATAATTACCTTTGACAACAATTATATAAATAACAAAGGTAATTTTACTCATTAAATGACAATAATATTGTAATATATTAGCAAGAATGACTAATAGGAGAAAGTTATATGTAATATATAGATTTTGTTAACAGCAGCCTGAAGATGGGGGAAATCTCCCGAAACGTTGCTGATGATATTAAACTATTGTTTTTAATAAGGAAGAAATTATGTCATTCACTAAATCCTTTTAATTCTATAAGACTCTTCCAGCATAAAGGATTATTAAATTTAGTTGTTTATATTTTAAGATTATATTAAGTAGCTAATTGAGCATTTAAAATTATGATACCCAAGTCCTATAATTCCGCAAAGTCCCCTACTTCACCTTTCAACTTTTAAATGTTCAAAGTGGTACTAATTTTGAATCAAGCTCAGAAACATGTCTCTGGAATATAACATTTTTTCCGCTCTACCTTTGTATAAAATTCATTTTATATATATTGTTCAATTTTCCTTCGAAACGACTTCTTGTGAAAAGGACGAGCGAGCACAGAGCTGGTACACTGAAGCCGGATGAAGTGTGCCCTTGACAGGTGGAATTGTTTAGTGTTATATGAATGGAACCCCAGACCCATCTCTAGGGCCCCCTAGTTCATGTCATGTTCTTCAACCCCTTAGCTCTTTGTAGTCTGTGGAGTTTCAGATATCTAGGGCGGGTGGTACAACCCTATAGCATTCTATAATTTATTTAAACAAAGTTATTTTGCCAAAATCCCTCTTACAAGAGACCATTTTAATCTTTATAAGAATAAATTTATAAAATAGACTGCAAAAAATGCAAACAAAATATTAATGTCATATTTAAAACTAATTTGAATCAACATAAAACGAATTTAAAAAAATAAAATAAACTTAATACCACAGCGTTGACCTGGAAAGACAGTATATTAAAAAATCATGAGTTTAATCTTGATATAGCAAACGTTTTAAATAGGAATAAACAAGAAAATAAGAAGGAGATACCAGGAATCCATTTTCGGCCGATCAGGCTATCAAGTACAATCATAATTTTAGTATCACAGCATTACATTGATTCATCAAACTTAGTCAAAATAATATTGATATTAGTCGATTAGTTAGTAGATATATTAATAAAATAATAGTAGTTGTCTACAACATTTAATAATAAATTCTAATCTTTACAATTTTTGTATTTTACCATCATTAACTTGCCACAAGATTATCTAGCCTCATCGGACTATTTACATAATACCTCAATAAAGTAATGTGTATAAGATTTTATTACTTGTTTACTATTTAGTGGTGGTTTTTATTATTAAAATTAAACAAAATTAATGTTTATCTGTTTGATATCAGCTAAGTAAAAAAACAAACAAACTCAACGTCACCTAATAGACGACTAACAACACTCTGAAAGTAGATTTTTTTTTTTTTCTTTTTCTCCTATCGAACTACAGAATGACGTAAAAGTCTAAAGTCAATATCTAACCCGTGGCCCTCTGTGAACTCAGGCTAGACTCTGTTTCCTTTTTCGATTCAAGGTACGACTGGTAAAATCTGTATGTTGTTTACTCTGGTCACTCCTACACAAAACTTTTTGATCAATTGAGCCTTCATCATGTTCCGTTCTTTCCAGAAGAATGGTCAATTATATGTTCCGATCCAATTCTTGATTCGCTTTGTTCCAGTAATTTTCCATTACCTGGTGATTGATAACTTTGTTGAGCCTTTAGAGCTCTATGCTAAAGATTGTTCGGAATTTTCTCGCCCCTTCTCTAATTTGGCTCATAATTTGTGTCGGCAGTTTGAAAATTGCGCTAAATTTTATTACCATAGTAGAATGTTATCCTATTCTAGCATCAGTTTATAAGGGGTACACATTGTTCTCTTATCGTAGAACATCGTGGCACAAGAGCCAAATCAGCTGATGAAAATAATGTAAAATTGTGTTTTACTGATTATCAAAATTTAAGAATTTATTTTGATTCAAGCCTTTTCTTTGAAACTATCTGGCTGATTTTATAAATTTGACGCCTAAATCACAAGTCGACCAACAGTAATTTTCTAATCTTGATATTAGCATTCACTAACTTTCATTTTTTAGATTTGGTGTTATAAATACTTAAAACAGTTTAATTATATTTTAGTTAATGATGTACTAAATAATTAATTTAAACAATTAAACATTGGGTAATGAATGATTTACTAGTTTATTTGAAAACTAAGAGTCTGATATCGCCTAATAACTTTTATTGCTAAAATAGCAATATTTTTCGTTACACGTATTATAAAATCAATATTTGGTTTTTAATAATATATTTTACGGAATATAGATATTTTAATCTCGATATTATCGTTTACGCATTTTGAAAAGGTTTAACTAACTCACAGATTTCATCTTTATTATAATCATACACCTCAGAACCTAAAAATAATAATTTTAGGAAGATAGTCCTGGCCCCCTGTTTCATAATAAAGTACAAACTAATACTATTAGACTTGTACATTTATCTTAATTCAATTAGACTGAATTGTACAATAGTAACTTGTACTTTAGTATTTTTTATTTCCTGTAATATTACTAATAGGCATCCCTATCATAAAAAAATAAGTATTAGTATTATTACCACACTAGTTTCTACATTTGTACTATATACTAATACTATTAACTTTCATTATGAAACAGGGCCCAGGGCCGGTTAACGCAGAAGCAGTCGTTCTCAGTGCTCCAATCTGACCGCCCTGAGGAAGGCACGCAAAGTGGGTCGAAACGTTGGTTTATTTTAATACCTTTATTGACCGCCACCCGGGCTCGATCTACTTCATTTTATTCAAACAATCTACTTCATACAGTCAACTATCTTCTTCCAATATAAAAATAATAATTTTTGACTAGTTAAAACATTTGAATTGGGCATTTCAATTAAATTACTTAAATTATTA